>NW_028232139.1:0-162344 GCF_054491065.1 Syngnathus leptorhynchus | reverse complement strand
TTAACCAGCCCGGTTCTTTTTACACTTCCAGCTGGAGCTCAGCAGCGGCTTTTTGGACAATATCACGCCGGGTTAGGCTTCCAGGACCCCGGCTAAGCAATTTTACCGGGCCGCCCGGTTCTTTTTTTTAACCAGCCCGGTTCTTTTTACACTTCCAGCTGGAGCTCACGAGCGGCTTTTTGGACAAGATCACGCCTGGTTAGGCTTCCAGAGCCCCGGCTAAGCAATTTTAACGGGCCGCCCGGTTCTTTTTTTTTAACCAGCCTGGTTCTTTTTACACTTCCAGCTGGAGCTCAGCAGCGGCTTTTTGGACAAGATCACGCCGTGTTAGGCTTCCAGAGCCCCGGCTAAGCAATTTTACCGGGTCGCCCGGTTCTTTTTTTAACCAGCCCGGTTCTTTTTACACTTCCAGCTGGAGCTCAGCAGCGGCTTTTTGCACAGTATCACGCCGGGTTAGGCTTCCAGGACCCCGGCTAGGCAATTTTACCGGGCCGCCCGGTTCTTTTTTTTAACCAGCCCGGTTCTTTTTACACTTCCAGCTGGAGCTCAGCAGCGGCTTTTTGGACAAGATCACGCCGTGTTAGGCTTCCAGAGCCCCGGCTAAGCAATTTTACCGGGTGGCCCGGTTCTTTTTTTTAACCAGCCCGGTTCTTTTTACACTTCCAGCTGGAGCTCAGCAGCGGCTTTTTGGACAAGATCACGCCGTGTTAGGCTTCCAGAGCCCCGGCTAAGCAATTTTACCGGGTCGCCCGGTTCTTTTTTTAACCAGCCCGGTTCTTTTTACACATCCAGCTGGAGCTCAGCAGCGTGTAAAACATAAACCAAACGATGAAATTGGTTATTTCTTCATGTATAATGATCAACTCGATACTCCCTAGCCCCCAACAGCCTTTTTTTTCATAACACTTTAACCAGAGTGACGGGAGAGCGGCATTTCAGAAAACGTGCTTATCTCGGCGAGAAAAAGCGATTTCGGCAATAAAATTTAAAACGCGTGTAAAACATAAACCAAACGATGAAATTGGTTATTTCTTCATGTATAATGATCAACTCGATACTCCCTAGCCCCCAACAGCCTTTTTTTTCATAACACTTTAACCAGAGTGACGGGAGAGCGGCATTTCAGAAAACGTGCTTATCTCGGCGAGAAAAAGCGATTTCGGCAATAAAATTTAAAACGCGTGTAAAACATAAACCAAACGATGAAATTGGTTATTTCTTCATGTATAATGATCAACTCGATACTCCCTAGCCCCCAACAGCCTTTTTTTTCATAACACTTTAACCAGAGTGACGGGAGAGCGGCATTTCAGAAAACGTGCTTATCTCGGCGAGAAAAAGCGATTTCGGCAATAAAATTTAAAACGCGTGTAAAACATAAACCAAACGATGAAATTGGTTATTTCTTCATGTATAATGATCAACTCGATACTCCCTAGCCCCCAACAGCCTTTTTTTTCATAACACTTTAACCAGAGTGACGGGAGAGCGGCATTTCAGAAAACGTGCTTATCTCGGCGAGAAAAAGCGATTTCGGCAATAAAATTTAAAACGCGTGTAAAACATAAACCAAACGATGAAATTGGTTATTTCTTCATGTATAATGATCAACTCGATACTCCCTAGCCCCCAACAGCCTTTTTTTTCATAACACTTTAACCAGAGTGACGGGAGAGCGGCATTTCAGAAAACGTGCTTATCTCGGCGAGAAAAAGCGATTTCGGCAATAAAATTTAAAACGCGTGTAAAACATAAACCAAACGATGAAATTGGTTATTTCTTCATGTATAATGATCAACTCGATACTCCCTAGCCCCCAACAGCCTTTTTTTTCATAACACTTTAACCAGAGTGACGGGAGAGCGGCATTTCAGAAAACGTGCTTATCTCGGCGAGAAAAAGCGATTTCGGCAATAAAATTTAAAACGCGTGTAAAACATAAACCAAACGATGAAATTGGTTATTTCTTCATGTATAATGATCAACTCGATACTCCCTAGCCCCCAACAGCCTTTTTTTTCATAACACTTTAACCAGAGTGACGGGAGAGCGGCATTTCAGAAAACGTGCTTATCTCGGCGAGAAAAAGCGATTTCGGCAATAAAATTTAAAACGCGTGTAAAACATAAACCAAACGATGAAATTGGTTTTTTCTTCATGTATAATGATCAACTCGATACTCCCTAGCCCCCAACAGCCTTTTTTTTCATAACACTTTAACCAGAGTGACGGGAGAGCGGCATTTCAGAAAACGTGCTTATCTCGGCGAGAAAAAGCGATTTCGGCAATAAAATTTAAAACGCGTGTAAAACATAAACCAAACGATGAAATTGGTTATTTCTTCATGTATAATGATCAACTCGATACTCCCTAGCCCCCAACAGCCTTTTTTTTCATAACACTTTAACCAGAGTGACGGGAGAGCGGCATTTCAGAAAACGTGCTTATCTCGGCGAGAAAAAGCGATTTCGGCAATAAAATTTAAAACGCGTGTAAAACATAAACCAAACGATGAAATTGGTTATTTCTTCATGTATAATGATCAACTCGATACTCCCTAGCCCCCAACAGCCTTTTTTTTCATAACACTTTAACCAGAGTGACGGGAGAGCGGCATTTCAGAAAACGTGCTTATCTCGGCGAGAAAAAGCGATTTCGGCAATAAAATTTAAAACGCGTGTAAAACATAAACCAAACGATGAAATTGGTTATTTCTTCATGTATAATGATCAACTCGATACTCCCTAGCCCCCAACAGCCTTTTTTTTCATAACACTTTAACCAGAGTGACGGGAGAGCGGCATTTCAGAAAACGTGCTTATCTCGGCGAGAAAAAGCGATTTCGGCAATAAAATTTAAAACGCGTGTAAAACATAAACCAAACGATGAAATTGGTTATTTCTTCATGTATAATGATCAACTCGATACTCCCTAGCCCCCAACAGCCTTTTTTTTCATAACACTTTAACCAGAGTGACGGGAGAGCGGCATTTCAGAAAACGTGCTTATCTCGGCGAGAAAAAGCGATTTCGGCAATAAAATTTAAAACGCGTGTAAAACATAAACCAAACGATGAAATTGGTTATTTCTTCATGTATAATGATCAACTCGATACTCCCTAGCCCCCAACAGCCTTTTTTTTCATAACACTTTAACCAGAGTGACGGGAGAGCGGCATTTCAGAAAACGTGCTTATCTCGGCGAGAAAAAGCGATTTCGGCAATAAAATTTAAAACGCGTGTAAAACATAAACCAAACGATGAAATTGGTTATTTCTTCATGTATAATGATCAACTCGATACTCCCTAGCCCCCAACAGCCTTTTTTTTCATAACACTTTAACCAGAGTGACGGGAGAGCGGCATTTCAGAAAACGTGCTTATCTCGGCGAGAAAAAGCGATTTCGGCAATAAAATTTAAAACGCGTGTAAAACATAAACCAAACGATGAAATTGGTTATTTCTTCATGTATAATGATCAACTCGATACTCCCTAGCCCCCAACAGCCTTTTTTTTCATAACACTTTAACCAGAGTGACGGGAGAGCGGCATTTCAGAAAACGTGCTTATCTCGGCGAGAAAAAGCGATTTCGGCAATAAAATTTAAAACGCGTGTAAAACATAAACCAAACGATGAAATTGGTTATTTCTTCATGTATAATGATCAACTCGATACTCCCTAGCCCCCAACAGCCTTTTTTTCCATAACACTTTAACCAGAGTGACGGGAGAGCGGCATTTCAGAAAACGTGCTTATCTCGGCGAGAAAAAGCGATTTCGGCAATAAAATTTAAAACGCGTGTAAAACATAAACCAAACGATGAAATTGGTTATTTCTTCATGTATAATGATCAACTCGATACTCCCTAGCCCCCAACAGCCTTTTTTTTCATAACACTTTAACCAGAGTGACGGGAGAGCGGCATTTCAGAAAACGTGCTTATCTCGGCGAGAAAAAGCGATTTCGGCAATAAAATTTAAAACGCGTGTAAAACATAAACCAAACGATGAAATTGGTTATTTCTTCATGTATAATGATCAACTCGATACTCCCTAGCCCCCAACAGCCTTTTTTTTCATAACACTTTAACCAGAGTGACGGGAGAGCGGCATTTCAGAAAACGTGCTTATCTCGGCGAGAAAAAGCGATTTCGGCAATAAAATTTAAAACGCGTGTAAAACATAAACCAAACGATGAAATTGGTTATTTCTTCATGTATAATGATCAACTCGATACTCCCTAGCCCCCAACAGCCTTTTTTTTCATAACACTTTAACCAGAGTGACGGGAGAGCGGCATTTCAGAAAACGTGCTTATCTCGGCGAGAAAAAGCGATTTCGGCAATAAAATTTAAAACGCGTGTAAAACATAAACCAAACGATGAAATTGGTTATTTCTTCATGTATAATGATCAACTCGATACTCCCTAGCCCCCAACAGCCTTTTTTTTCATAACACTTTAACCAGAGTGACGGGAGAGCGGCATTTCAGAAAACGTGCTTATCTCGGCGAGAAAAAGCGATTTCGGCAATAAAATTTAAAACGCGTGTAAAACATAAACCAAACGATGAAATTGGTTATTTCTTCATGTATAATGATCAACTCGATACTCCCTAGCCCCCAACAGCCTTTTTTTTCATAACACTTTAACCAGAGTGACGGGAGAGCGGCATTTCAGAAAACGTGCTTATCTCGGCGAGAAAAAGCGATTTCGGCAATAAAATTTAAAACGCGTGTAAAACATAAACCAAACGATGAAATTGGTTATTTCTTCATGTATAATGATCAACTCGATACTCCCTAGCCCCCAACAGCCTTTTTTTTCATAACACTTTAACCAGAGTGACGGGAGAGCGGCATTTCAGAAAACGTGCTTATCTCGGCGAGAAAAAGCGATTTCGGCAATAAAATTTAAAACGCGTGTAAAACATAAACCAAACGATGAAATTGGTTATTTCTTCATGTATAATGATCAACTCGATACTCCCTAGCCCACAACAGCCTTTTTTTTCATAACACTTTAACCAGAGTGACGGGAGAGCGGCATTTCAGAAAACGTGCTTATCTCGGCGAGAAAAAGCGATTTCGGCAATAAAATTTAAAACGCGTGTAAAACATAAACCAAACGATGAAATTGGTTATTTCTTCATGTATAATGATCAACTCGATACTCCCTAGCCCCCAACAGCCTTTTTTTTCATAACACTTTAACCAGAGTGACGGGAGAGCGGCATTTCAGAAAACGTGCTTATCTCGGCGAGAAAAAGCGATTTCGGCAATAAAATTTAAAACGCGTGTAAAACATAAACCAAACGATGAAATTGGTTATTTCTTCATGTATAATGATCAACTCGATACTCCCTAGCCCCCAACAGCCTTTTTTTTCATAACACTTTAACCAGAGTGACGGGAGAGCGGCATTTCAGAAAACTTGCTTATCTCGGCGAGAAAAAGCGATTTCGGCAATAGAATTTAAAACGCGTGTAAAACATAAACCAAACGATGAAATTGGTTTTTTCTTCATGTATAATGATCAACTCGATACTCCCTAGCCCCCAACAGCCTTTTTTTTCATAACACTTTAACCAGAGTGACGGGAGAGCGGCATTTCAGAAAACGTGCTTATCTCGGCGAGAAAAAGCGATTTCGGCAATAAAATTTAAAACGCGTGTAAAACATAAACCAAACGATGAAATTGGTTATTTCTTCATGTATAATGATCAACTCGATACTCCCTAGCCCCCAACAGCCTTTTTTTTCATAACACTTTAACCACAGTGACGGGAGAGCGGCATTTCAGAAAACGTGCTTATCTCGGCGAGAAAAAGCGATTTCGGCAATAAAATTTAAAACGCGTGTAAAACATAAACCAAACGATGAAATTGGTTATTTCTTCATGTATAATGATCAACTCGAGTCGAGCTCCAGGGAGAGAGGCTGATTTTTTGCTTTTTGAGGCCGACCGACGAACCGGCGCGGGGCGGACTCAAAAGCCCGCAGAGCCGTAGGCACTTAGAAAAGTTTCGCCTTTGGCTGTGAGCTCCAGGGGGAGAGGCTGGTTTTGCGTTATTTCAGGCCGGCTGGAGAACCGGCGCGGGTCGGAAGCACAATCCCCGCAGAGCCGTGGGCACTTAGAAAATTTTCGCCAAGTTGGCTCTGAGCGCCTGGTACCTAATATGGAAGTATAGAGGCCGACTTTCGGGCAAGATCACGCCGCGTTAGGCTTCCAGGACCCCGGCTAAGCAATTTTACCGGCCCGCCCGGTTCTTTTTTTGAACCAGTCCGGTTCTTTTTACACTTCCAGCTGGAGCTCAGCAGCGGCTTTTGGCGCAAGATCACGCCGGGTTAGGCTTCCAGGACCTCGGCTAAGCAATTCTACCGGGCCGCCCGGTTCTTTTTTTGAACCAGCCCGGTTCTTTTTACACTTCCGGCTGAAGCTCACGAGCGGCTTTTGGGACAAGATCACGCCGTGTTAGGCTTCCAGAGCCCCGGCTAAGCAATTTTACCGGCCCGCCCGGTTCTTTTTTTTTAACCAGCCCGGTTCTTTTTACACTTCCAGCTGGAGCTCAGCAGCGGCTTTTTGGACAATATCACGCCGGGTTAGGCTTCCAGGACCCCGGCTAAGCAATTTTACGGGGCCGCCCGGTTCTTTTTTTTAACCAGCCCGGTTCTTTTTACACTTCCAGCTGGAGCTCACGAGCGGCTTTTTGGACAAGATCACGCCTGGTTAGGCTTCCAGAGCCCCGGCTAAGCAATTTTAACGGGCCGCCCGGTTCTTTTTTTTTAACCAGCCTGGTTCTTTTTACACTTCCAGCTGGAGCTCAGCAGCGGCTTTTTGGACAAGATCACGCCGTGTTAGGCTTCCAGAGCCCCGGCTAAGCAATTTTACCGGGTCGCCCGGTTCTTTTTTTAACCAGCCCGGTTCTTTTTACACTTCCAGCTGGAGCTCAGCAGCGGCTTTTTGCACAGTATCACGCCGGGTTAGGCTTCCAGGACCCCGGCTAGGCAATTTTACCGGGCCGCCCGGTTCTTTTTTTTAACCAGCCCGGTTCTTTTTACACTTCCAGCTGGAGCTCAGCAGCGGCTTTTTGGACAAGATCACGCCGTGTTAGGCTTCCAGAGCCCCGGCTAAGCAATTTTACCGGGTCGCCCGGTTCTTTTTTTTAACCAGCCCGGTTCTTTTTACACTTCCAGCTGGAGCTCAGCAGCGGCTTTTTGGACAAGATCACGCCGTGTTAGGCTTCCAGAGCCCCGGCTAAGCAATTTTACCGGGTCGCCCGGTTCTTTTTTTAACCAGCCCGGTTCTTTTTACACATCCAGCTGGAGCTCAGCAGCGTGTAAAACATAAACCAAACGATGAAATTGGTTATTTCTTCATGTATAATGATCAACTCGATACTCCCTAGCCCCCAACAGCCTTTTTTTTCATAACACTTTAACCAGAGTGACGGGAGAGCGGCATTTCAGAAAACTTGCTTATCTCGGCGAGAAAAAGCGATTTCGGCAATAGAATTTAAAACGCGTGTAAAACATAAACCAAACGATGAAATTGTTTTTTTCTTCATGTATAATGATCAACTCGATACTCCCTAGCCCCCAACAGCCTTTTTTTTCATAACACTTTAACCAGAGTGACGGGAGAGCGGCATTTCAGAAAACGTGCTTATCTCGGCGAGAAAAAGCGATTTCGGCAATAAAATTTAAAACGCGTGTAAAACATAAACCAAACGATGAAATTGGTTATTTCTTCATGTATAATGATCAACTCGATACTCCCTAGCCCCCAACAGCCTTTTTTTTCATAACACTTTAACCACAGTGACGGGAGAGCGGCATTTCAGAAAACGTGCTTATCTCGGCGAGAAAAAGCGATTTCGGCAATAAAATTTAAAACGCGTGTAAAACATAAACCAAACGATGAAATTGGTTATTTCTTCATGTATAATGATCAACTCGATACTCCCTAGCCCCCAACAGCCTTTTTTTTCATAACACTTTAACCAGAGTGACGGGAGAGCGGCATTTCAGAAAACGTGCTTATCTCGGCGAGAAAAAGCGATTTCGGCAATAAAATTTAAAACGCGTGTAAAACATAAACCAAACGATGAAATTGGTTATTTCTTCATGTATAATGATCAACTCGATACTCCCTAGCCCCCAACAGCCTTTTTTTCCATAACACTTTAACCAGAGTGACGGGAGAGCGGCATTTCAGAAAACGTGCTTATCTCGGCGAGAAAAAGCGATTTCGGCAATAAAATTTAAAACGCGTGTAAAACATAAACCAAACGATGAAATTGGTTATTTCTTCATGTATAATGATCAACTCGATACTCCCTAGCCCCCAACAGCCTTTTTTTTCACAACACTTTAACCAGAGTGACGGGAGAGCGGCATTTCAGAAAACGTGCTTATCTCGGCGAGAAAAAGTGATTTTGGCAATAAAATTTAAAACGCGTGTAAAACATAAACCAAACGATGAAATTGGTTATTTCTTCATGTATAATGATCAACTCGATACTCCCTAGCCCCCAACAGCCTTTTTTTTCATAACACTTTAACCAGAGTGACGGGAAAGCGGCATTTCAGAAAACGTGCTTATCTCGGCGAGAAAAAGCGATTTCGGCAATAAAATTTAAAACGCGTGTAAAACATAAACCAAACGATGAAATTGGTTATTTCTTCATGTATAATGATCAACTCGATACTCCCTAGCCCCCAACAGCCTTTTTTTTCATAACACTTTAACCAGAGTGACGGGAGAGCGGCATTTCAGAAAACGTGCTTATCTCGGCGAGAAAAAGCGATTTCGGCAATAAAATTTAAAACGCGTGTAAAACATAAACCAAACGATGAAATTGGTTATTTCTTCATGTATAATGATCAACTCGATACTCCCTAGCCCCCAACAGCCTTTTTTTTCATAATACTTTAACCAGAGTGACGGGAGACCGGCATTTCAGAAAACGTGCTTATCTCGGCGAGAAAAAGCGATTTCGGCAATAAAATTTAAAACGCGTGTAAAACATAAACCAAACGATAAAAATTGGTTATTTCTTCATGTATAATGATCAACTCGATACTCCCTAGCCCCCAACAGCCTTTTTTTTCATAACACTTTAGCCAGAGTGACGGGAGAGCGGCATTTCAGAAAACGTGCTTATCTCGGCGAGAAAAAGCGATTTCAGCAATAAAATTTAAAACGCGTGTAAAACATAAACCAAACGATGAAATTGGTTATTTCTTCATGTATAATGATCAACTCGATACTCCCTAGCCCCCAACAGCCTTTTTTTTCATAACACTTTAACCAGAGTGACGGGAGAGCGGCATTTCAGAAAACGTGCTTATCTCGGCGAGAAAAAGCGATTTCGGCAATAAAATTTAAAACGCGTGTAAAACATAAACCAAACGATGAAATTGGTTATTTCTTCATGTATAATGATCAACTCGATACTCCCTAGCCCCCAACAGCCTTTTTTTTCATAACACTTTAACCAGAGTGACGGGAGAGCGGCATTTCAGAAAACGTGCTTATCTCGGCGAGAAAAAGCGATTTCGGCAATAAAATTTAAAACGCGTGTAAAACATAAACCAAACGATGAAATTGGTTATTTCTTCATGTATAATGATCAACTCGATACTCCCTAGCCCCCAACAGCCTTTTTTTTCATAACACTTTAACCAGAGTGACGGGAGAGCGGCATTTCAGAAAACGTGCTTATCTCGGCGAGAAAAAGCGATTTCGGCAATAAAATTTAAAACGCGTGTAAAACATAAACCAAACGATGAAATTGGTTATTTCTTCATGTATAATGATCAACTCGATACTCCCTAGCCCCCAACAGCCTTTTTTTTCATAACACTTTAACCAGAGTGACGGGAAAGCGGCATTTCAGAAAACGTGCTTATCTCGGCGAGAAAAAGCGATTTCGGCAATAAAATTTAAAACGCGTGTAAAACATAAACCAAACGATGAAATTGGTTATTTCTTCATGTATAATGATCAACTCGATACTCCCTAGCCCCCAACAGCCTTTTTTTTCATAACACTTTAACCAGAGTGACGGGAGAGCGGCATTTCAGAAAACGTGCTTATCTCGGCGAGAAAAAGCGATTTCGGCAATAAAATTTAAAACGCGTGTAAAACATAAACCAAACGATGAAATTGGTTATTTCTTCATGTATAATGATCAACTCGATACTCCCTAGCCCCCAACAGCCTTTTTTTTCATAATACTTTAACCAGAGTGACGGGAGACCGGCATTTCAGAAAACGTGCTTATCTCGGCGAGAAAAAGCGATTTCGGCAATAAAATTTAAAACGCGTGTAAAACATAAACCAAACGATAAAAATTGGTTATTTCTTCATGTATAATGATCAACTCGATACTCCCTAGCCCCCAACAGCCTTTTTTTTCATAACACTTTAGCCAGAGTGACGGGAGAGCGGCATTTCAGAAAACGTGCTTATCTCGGCGAGAAAAAGCGATTTCAGCAATAAAATTTAAAACGCGTGTAAAACATAAACCAAACGATGAAATTGGTTATTTCTTCATGTATAATGATCAACTCGATACTCCCTAGCCCCCAACAGCCTTTTTTTTCATAACACTTTAACCAGAGTGACGGGAGAGCGGCATTTCAGAAAACGTGCTTATCTCGGCGAGAAAAAGCGATTTCGGCAATAAAATTTAAAACGCGTGTAAAACATAAACCAAACGATGAAATTGGTTATTTCTTCATGTATAATGATCAACTCGATACTCCCTAGCCCCCAACAGCCTTTTTTTTCATAACACTTTAACCAGAGTGACGGGAGAGCGGCATTTCAGAAAACGTGCTTATCTCGGCGAGAAAAAGCGATTTCGGCAATAAAATTTAAAACGCGTGTAAAACATAAACCAAACGATGAAATTGGTTATTTCTTCATGTATAATGATCAACTCGATACTCCCTAGCCCCCAACAGCCTTTTTTTTTTTTATAACACTTTAACCAGAGTGACAGGAGAGCGGCATTTCAGAAAACGTGCTTATCTCGGCGAGAAAAAGCGATTTCGGCAATAAAATTTAAAACGCGTGTAAAACATAAACCAAACGATGAAATTGGTTATTTCTTCATGTATAATGATCAACTCGATACTCCCTAGCCCCCAACAGCCTTTTTTTTCATAACACTTTAACCAGAGTGACGGGAGAGCGGCATTTCAGAAAACGTGCTTATCTCGGCGAGAAAAAGCGATTTCGGCAATAAAATTTAAAACGCGTGTAAAACATAAACCAAACGATGAAATTGGTTATTTCTTCATGTATAATGATCAACTCGATACTCCCTAGCCCCCAACAGCCTTTTTTTTCATAACACTTTAACCAGAGTGACGGGAGAGCGGCATTTCAGAAAACGTGCTTATCTCGGCGAGAAAAAGCGATTTCGGCAATAAAATTTAAAACGCGTGTAAAACATAAACCAAACGATGAAATTGGTTATTTCTTCATGTATAATGATCAACTCGATACTCCCTAGCCCCCAACAGCCTTTTTTTTCATAACACTTTAACCAGAGTGACGGGAGAGTGGCATTTCAGAAAACGTGCTTATCTCGGCGAGAAAAAGCGATTTCGGCAATAAAATTTAAAACGCGTGTAAAACATAAACCAAACGATGAAATTGGTTATTTCTTCATGTATAATGATCAACTCAATACTCCCTAGCCCCCAACAGTCTTTTTTTTCATAACACTTTAACCAGAGTGACGGGAGAGCGGCATTTCAGAAAACGTGCTTATCTCGGCGAGAAAAAGCGATTTCGGCAATAAAATTTAAAACGCGTGTAAAACATAAACCAAACGATGAAATTGGTTATTTCTTCATGTATAATGATCAACTCGATACTCCCTAGCCCCCAACAGCCTTTTTTTTCACAACACTTTAACCAGAGTGACGGGAGAGCGGCATTTCAGAAAACGTGCTTATCTCGGCGAGAAAAAGCGATTTCGGCAATAAAATTTAAAACGCGTGTAAAACATAAACCAAACGATGAAATTGGTTATTTCTTCATGTATAATGATCAACTCGATACTCCCTAGCCCCCAACAGCCTTTTTTTTCATAACACTTTAACCAGAGTGACGGGAGAGCGGCATTTCAGAAAACGTGCTTATCTCGGCGAGAAAAAGCGATTTCGGCAATAAAATTTAAAACGCGTGTAAAACATAAACCAAACGATGAAATGGGTTATTTCTTCATGTATAATGATCAACTCGATACTCCCTAGCCCCCAACAGCCTTTTTTTTCATAACACTTTAACCAGAGTGACGGGAGAGCGGCATTTCAGAAAACGTGCTTATCTCGGCGAGAAAAAGCGATTTCGGCAATAAAATTTAAAACGCGTGTAAAACATAAACCAAACGATGAAATTGGTTATTTCTTCATGTATAATGATCAACTCGATACTCCCTAGCCCCCAACAGCCTTTTTTTTCATAACACTTTAACCAGAGTGACGGGAGAGCGGCATTTCAGAAAACGTGCTTATCTCGGCGAGAAAAAGCGATTTCGGCAATAAAATTTAAAACGCGTGTAAAACATAAACCAAACGATGAAATTGGTTATTTCTTCATGTATAATGATCAACTCGATACTCCCTAGCCCCCAACAGCCTTTTTTTTTCATAACACTTTAACCAGAGTGACGGGAGAGCGGCATTTCAGAAAACGTGCTTATCTCGGCGAGAAAAAGCGATTTCGGCAATAAAATTTAAAACGCGTGTAAAACATAAACCAAACGATGAAATTGGTTATTTCTTCATGTATAATGATCAACTCGATACTCCCTAGCCCCCAACAGCCTTTTTTTTCATAACACTTTAACCAGAGTGACGGGAGAGCGGCATTTCAGAAAACGTGCTTATCTCGGCGAGAAAAAGCGATTTCGGCAATAAAATTTAAAACGCGTGTAAAACATAAACCAAACGATGAAATTGGTTATTTCTTCATGTATAATGATCAACTCGATACTCCCTAGCCCCCAACAGCCTTTTTTTTCATAACACTTTAACCAGAGTGACGGGAGAGCGGCATTTCAGAAAACGTGCTTATCTCGGCGAGAAAAAGCGATTTCGGCAATAAAATTTAAAACGCGTGTAAAACATAAACCAAACGATGAAATTGGTTATTTCTTCATGTATAATGATCAACTCGATACTCCCTAGCCCCCAACAGCCTTTTTTTTCATAACACTTTAACCAGAGTGACGGGAGAGCGGCATTTCAGAAAACGTGCTTATCTCGGCGAGAAAAAGCGATTTCGGCAATAAAATTTAAAACGCGTGTAAAACATAAACCAAACGATGAAATTGGTTATTTCTTCATGTATAATGATCAACTCGATACTCCCTAGCCCCCAACAGCCTTTTTTTTCATAACACTTTAACCAGAGTGACGGGAGAGCGGCATTTCAGAAAACGTGCTTATCTCGGCGAGAAAAAGCGATTTCGGCAATAAAATTTAAAACGCGTGTAAAACATAAACCAAACGATGAAATTGGTTATTTCTTCATGTATAATGATCAACTCGATACTCCCTAGCCCCCAACAGCCTTTTTTTTCATAACACTTTAACCAGAGTGACGGGAGAGCGGCATTTCAGAAAACGTGCTTATCTCGGCGAGAAAAAGCGATTTCGGCAATAAAATTTAAAACGCGTGTAAAACATAAACCAAACGATGAAATTGGTTATTTCTTCATGTATAATGATCAACTCGATACTCCCTAGCCCCCAACAGCCTTTTTTTTCATAACACTTTAACCAGAGTGACGGGAGAGCGGCATTTCAGAAAACGTGCTTATCTCGGCGAGAAAAAGCGATTTCGGCAATAAAATTTAAAACGCGTGTAAAACATAAACCAAACGATGAAATGGGTTATTTCTTCATGTATAATGATCAACTCGATACTCCCTAGCCCCCAACAGCCTTTTTTTTCATAACACTTTAACCAGAGTGACGGGAGAGCGGCATTTCAGAAAACGTGCTTATCTCGGCGAGAAAAAGCGATTTCGGCAATAAAATTTAAAACGCGTGTAAAACATAAACCAAACGATGAAATTGGTTATTTCTTCATGTATAATGATCAACTCGATACTCCCTAGCCCCCAACAGCCTTTTTTTTCATAACACTTTAACCAGAGTGACGGGAGAGCGGCATTTCAGAAAACGTGCTTATCTCGGCGAGAAAAAGCGATTTCGGCAATAAAATTTAAAACGCGTGTAAAACATAAACCAAACGATGAAATTGGTTATTTCTTCATGTATAATGATCAACTCGATACTCCCTAGCCCCCAACAGCCTTTTTTTTCATAACACTTTAACCAGAGTGACGGGAGAGCGGCATTTCAGAAAACGTGCTTATCTCGGCGAGAAAAAGCGATTTCGGCAATAAAATTTAAAACGCGTGTAAAACATAAACCAAACGATGAAATTGGTTATTTCTTCATGTATAATGATCAACTCGATACTCCCTAGCCCCCAACAGCCTTTTTTTTCATAACACTTTAACCAGAGTGACGGGAGAGCGGCATTTCAGAAAACGTGCTTATCTCGGCGAGAAAAAGCGATTTCGGCAATAAAATTTAAAACAGGTGTAAAACATAAACCAAACGATGAAATTGGTTATTTCTTCATGTATAATGATCAACTCGATACTCCCTAGCCCCCAACAGACTTTTTTTTCATAACACTTTAACCAGAGTGACGGGAGAGCGGCATTTCAGAAAACGTGCTTATCTCGGCGAGAAAAAGCGATTTCGGCAATAAAATTTAAAACGCGTGTAAAACATAAACCAAACGATGAAATTGGTTATTTCTTCATGTATAATGATCAACTCGATACTCCCTAGCCCCCAACAGCCTTTTTTTTCATAACACTTTAACCAGAGTGACGGGAGAGCGGCATTTCAGAAAACGTGCTTATCTCGGCGAGAAAAAGCGATTTCGGCAATAAAATTTAAAACGCGTGTAAAACATAAACCAAACGATGAAATTGGTTATTTCTTCATGTATAATGATCAACTCGATACTCCCTAGCCCCCAACAGCCTTTTTTTTCATAACACTTTAACCAGAGTGACGGGAGAGCGGCATTTCAGAAAACGTGCTTATCTCGGCGAGAAAAAGCGATTTCGGCAATAAAATTTAAAACAGGTGTAAAACATAAACCAAACGATGAAATTGGTTATTTCTTCATGTATAATGATCAACTCGATACTCCCTAGCCCCCAACAGCCTTTTTTTTCATAACACTTTAACCAGAGTGACGGGAGAGCGGCATTTCAGAAAACGTGCTTATCTCGGCGAGAAAAAGCGATTTCGGCAATAAAATTTAAAACGCGTGTAAAACATAAACCAAACGATGAAATTGGTTATTTCTTCATGTATAATGATCAACTCGATACTCCCTAGCCCCCAACAGCGTTTTTTTTCATAACACTTTAACCAGAGTGACGGGAGAGCGGCATTTCAGAAAACGTGCTTATCTCGGCGAGAAAAAGCGATTTCGGCAATAAAATTTAAAACGCGTGTAAAACATAAACCAAACGATGAAATTGGTTATTTCTTCATGTATAATGATCAACTCGATACTCCCTAGCCCCCAACAGCCTTTTTTTTCATAACACTTTAACCACAGTGACGGGAGAGCGGCATTTCAGAAAACGTGCTTATCTCGGCGAGAAAAAGCGATTTCGGCAATAAAATTTAAAACGCGTGTAAAACATAAACCAAACGATGAAATTGGTTATTTCTTCATGTATAATGATCAACTCGATACTCCCTAGCCCCCAACAGCCTTTTTTTTCATAACACTTTAACCAGAGTGACGGGAGAGCGGCATTTCAGAAAACGTGCTTATCTCGGCGAGAAAAAGCGATTTCGGCAATAAAATTTAAAACGCGTGTAAAACATAAACCAAACGATGAAATTGGTTTTTTCTTCATGTATAATGATCAACTCGATACTCCCTAGCCCCCAACAGCCTTTTTTTTCATAACACTTTAACCAGAGTGACGGGAGAGCGGCATTTCAGAAAACGTGCTTATCTCGGCGAGAAAAAGCGATTTCGGCAATAAAATTTAAAACGCGTGTAAAACATAAACCAAACGATGAAATTGGTTATTTCTTCATGTATAATGATCAACTTGATACTCCCTAGCCCCCAACAGCCTTTTTTTTCATAACACTTTAACCACAGTGACGGGAGAGCGGCATTTCAGAAAACGTGCTTATCTCGGCGAGAAAAAGCGATTTCGGCAATAAAATTTAAAACGCGTGTAAAACATAAACCAAACGATGAAATTGGTTATTTCTTCATGTATAATGATCAACTCGATACTCCCTAGCCCCCAACAGCCTTTTTTTTCATAACACTTTAACCAGAGTGACGGGAGAGCGGCATTTCAGAAAACGTGCTTATCTCGGCGAGAAAAAGCGATTTCGGCAATAAAATTTAAAACGCGTGTAAAACATAAACCAAACGATGAAATTGGTTATTTCTTCATGTATAATGATCAACTCGATACTCCCTAGCCCCCAACAGCCTTTTTTTTCATAACACTTTAACCAGAGTGACGGGAGAGCGGCATTTCAGAAAACGTGCTTATCTCGGCGAGAAAAAGCGATTTCGGCAATAAAATTTAAAACGCGTGTAAAACATAAACCAAACGATGAAATTGGTTATTTCTTCATGTATAATGATCAACTCGATACTCCCTAGCCCCCAACAGCCTTTTTTTTCATAACACTTTAACCAGAGTGACGGGAGAGCGGCATTTCAGAAAACGTGCTTATCTCGGCGAGAAAAAGCGATTTCGGCAATAAAATTTAAAACGCGTGTAAAACATAAACCAAACGATGAAATTGGTTATTTCTTCATGTATAATGATCAACTCGATACTCCCTAGCCCCCAACAGCCTTTTTTTTCATAACACTTTAACCAGAGTGACGGGAGAGCGGCATTTCAGAAAACGTGCTTATCTCGGCGAGAAAAAGCGATTTCGGCAATAAAATTTAAAACGCGTGTAAAACATAAACCAAACGATGAAATTGGTTATTTCTTCATGTATAATGATCAACTCGATACTCCCTAGCCCCCAACAGCCTTTTTTTTCATAACACTTTAACCAGAGTGACGGGAGAGCGGCATTTCAGAAAACGTGCTTATCTCGGCGAGAAAAAGCGATTTCGGCAATAAAATTTAAAACGCGTGTAAAACATAAACCAAACGATGAAATTGGTTATTTCTTCATGTATAATGATCAACTCGATACTCCCTAGCCCCCAACAGCCTTTTTTTTCATAACACTTTAACCAGAGTGACGGGAGAGCGGCATTTCAGAAAACGTGCTTATCTCGGCGAGAAAAAGCGATTTCGGCAATAAAATTTAAAACGCGTGTAAAACATAAACCAAACGATGAAATTGGTTATTTCTTCATGTATAATGATCAACTCGATACTCCCTAGCCCCCAACAGCCTTTTTTTTCATAACACTTTAACCAGAGTGACGGGAGAGCGGCATTTCAGAAAACGTGCTTATCTCGGCGAGAAAAAGCGATTTCGGCAATAAAATTTAAAACGCGTGTAAAACATAAACCAAACGATGAAATTGGTTATTTCTTCATGTATAATGATCAACTCGATACTCCCTAGCCCCCAACAGCCTTTTTTTTCATAACACTTTAACCAGAGTGACGGGAGAGCGGCATTTCAGAAAACGTGCTTATCTCGGCGAGAAAAAGCGATTTCGGCAATAAAATTTAAAACGCGTGTAAAACATAAACCAAACGATGAAATTGGTTATTTCTTCATGTATAATGATCAACTCGATACTCCCTAGCCCCCAACAGCCTTTTTTTTTATAACACTTTAACCAGAGTGACGGGAGAGCGGCATTTCAGAAAACGTGCTTATCTCGGCGAGAAAAAGCGATTTCGGCAATAAAATTTAAAACGCGTGTAAAACATAAACCAAACGATGAAATTGGTTATTTCTTCATGTATAATGATCAACTCGATACTCCCTAGCCCCCAACAGCCTTTTTTTTCATAACACTTTAGCCAGAGTGACGGGAGAGCGGCATTTCAGAAAACGTGCTTATCTCGGCGAGAAAAAGCGATTTCGGCAATAAAATTTAAAACGCGTGTAAAACATAAACCAAACGATGAAATTGGTTATTTCTTCATGTATAATGATCAACTCGATACTCCCTAGCCCCCAACAGCCTTTTTTTTCATAACACTTTAACCAGAGTGACGGGAGAGCGGCATTTCAGAAAACGTGCTTATCTCGGCGAGAAAAAGCGATTTCGGCAATAAAATTTAAAACGCGTGTAAAACATAAACCAAACGATAAAATTGGTTATTTCTTCATGTATAATGATCAACTCGATACTCCCTAGCCCCCAACAGCCTTTTTTTTCATAACACTTTAACCAGAGTGACGGGAGAGCGGCATTTCAGAAAACGTGCTTATCTCGGCGAGAAAAAGCGATTTCGGCAATAAAATTTAAAACGCGTGTAAAACATAAACCAAACGATGAAATTGGTTATTTCTTCATGTATAATGATCAACTCGATACTCCCTAGCCCCCAACAGCCTTTTTTTTCACAACACTTTAACCAGAGTGACGGGAGAGCGGCATTTCAGAAAACGTGCTTGGCGAGAAAAAGCGATTTCGGCAATAAAATTTAAAACGCGTGTAAAACATAAACCAAACGATGAAATTGGTTATTTCTTCATGTATAATGATCAACTCGATACTCCCTAGCCCCCAACAGCCTTTTTTTTCATAACACTTTAACCAGAGTGACGGGAGAGCGGCATTTCAGAAAACGTGCTTATCTCGGCGAGAAAAAGCGATTTCGGCAATAAAATTTAAAACGCGTGTAAAACATAAACCAAACGATGAAATTGGTTATTTCTTCATGTATAATGATCAACTCGATACTCCCTAGCCCCCAACAGCCTTTTTTTTCATAACACTTTAACCAGAGTGACGGGAGAGCGGCATTTCAGAAAACGTGCTTATCTCGGCGAGAAAAAGCGATTTCGGCAATAAAATTTAAAACG
This sequence comes from Syngnathus leptorhynchus, assembly GCF_054491065.1. Classification (NCBI taxonomy): domain Eukaryota; kingdom Metazoa; phylum Chordata; class Actinopteri; order Syngnathiformes; family Syngnathidae; genus Syngnathus; species Syngnathus leptorhynchus. The sequence goes on along the minus strand of NW_028232139.1, from coordinate 143,227 downwards.
CGTGTAAAACATAAACCAAACGATGAAATTGGTTATTTCTTCATGTATAATGATCAACTCGATACTCCCTAGCCCCCAACAGCCTTTTTTTTATAACACTTTAACCAGAGTGACGGGAGAGCGGCATTTCAGAAAACGTGCTTATCTCGGCGAGAAAAAGCGATTTCGGCAATAAAATTTAAAACGCGTGTAAAACATAAACCAAACGATGAAATTGGTTATTTCTTCATGTATAATGATCAACTCGATACTCCCTAGCCCCCAACAGCCTTTTTTTTCATAACACTTTAACCAGAGTGACGGGAGAGCGGCATTTCAGAAAACGTGCTTATCTCGGCGAGAAAAAGCGATTTCGGCAATAAAATTTAAAACGCGTGTAAAACATAAACCAAACGATGAAATTGGTTATTTCTTCATGTAAAATGATCAACTCGATACTCCCTAGCCCCCAACAGCCTTTTTTTTCATAACACTTTAACCAGAGTGACGGGAGAGCGGCATTTCAGAAAATGTGCTTATCTCGGCGAGAAAAAGCGATTTCGGCAATAAAATTTAAAACGCGTGTAAAACATAAACCAAACGATGAAATTGGTTATTTCTTCATGTATAATGATCAACTCGATACTCCCTAGCCCCCAACAGCCTTTTTTTTCATAACACTTTAACCAGAGTGACGGGAGAGCGGCATTTCAGAAAACGTGCTTATCTCGGCGAGAAAAAGCGATTTCGGCAATAAAATTTAAAACGCGTGTAAAACATAAACCAAACGATGAAATTGGTTATTTCTTCATATATAATGATCAACTCGATACTCCCTAGCCCCCAACAGCCTTTTTTTTCATAACACTTTAACCAGAGTGACGGGAGAGCGGCATTTCAGAAAACGTGCTTATCTCGGCGAGAAAAAGCGATTTCGGCAATAAAATTTAAAACGCGTGTAAAACATAAACCAAACGATGAAATTGGTTATTTCTTCATGTATAATGATCAACTCGATACTCCCTAGCCCCCAACAGCCTTTTTTTTCACAACACTTTAACCAGAGTGACGGGAGAGCGGCATTTCAGAAAACGTGCTTATCTCGGCGAGAAAAAGCGATTTCGGCAATAAAATTTAAAACGCGTGTAAAACATAAACCAAACGATGAAATTGGTTATTTCTTCATGTATAATGATCAACTCGATACTCCCTAGCCCCCAACAGCCTTTTTTTTCATAACACTTTAACCAGAGTGACGGGAGAGCGGCATTTCAGAAAACGTGCTTATCTCGGCGAGAAAAAGCGATTTCGGCAATAAAATTTAAAACGCGTGTAAAACATAAACCAAACGATGAAATTGGTTATTTCTTCATGTATAATGATCAACTCGATACTCCCTAGCCCCCAACAGCCTTTTTTTTCATAACACTTTAACCAGAGTGACGGGAGAGCGGCATTTCAGAAAACGTGCTTATCTCGGCGAGAAAAAGCGATTTCGGCAATAAAATTTAAAACGCGTGTAAAACATAAACCAAACGATGAAATTGGTTATTTCTTCATGTATAATGATCAACTCGATACTCCCTAGCCCCCAACAGCCTTTTTTTTTTCATAACACTTTAACCAGAGTGACGGGAGAGCGGCATTTCAGAAAACGTGCTTATCTCGGCGAGAAAAAGCGATTTCGGCAATAAAATTTAAAACGCGTGTAAAACATAAACCAAACGATGAAATGGGTTATTTCTTCATGTATAATGATCAACTCGATACTCCCTAGCCCCCAACAGCCTTTTTTTTCATAACACTTTAACCAGAGTGACGGGAGAGCGGCATTTCAGAAAACGTGCTTATCTCGGCGAGAAAAAGCGATTTTGGCAATAAAATTTAAAACGCGTGTAAAACATAAACCAAACGATGAAATTGGTTATTTCTTCATGTATAATGATCAACTCGATACTCCCTAGCCCCCAACAGCCTTTTTTTTCACAACACTTTAACCAGAGTGACGGGAGAGCGGCATTTCAGAAAACGTGCTTATCTCGGCGAGAAAAAGTGATTTTGGCAATAAAATTTAAAACGCGTGTAAAACATAAACCAAACGATGAAATTGGTTATTTCTTCATGTATAATGATCAACTCGATACTCCCTAGCCCCCAACAGCCTTTTTTTTCATAACACTTTAACCAGAGTGACGGGAAAGCGGCATTTCAGAAAACGTGCTTATCTCGGCGAGAAAAAGCGATTTCGGCAATAAAATTTAAAACGCGTGTAAAACATAAACCAAACGATGAAATTGGTTATTTCTTCATGTATAATGATCAACTCGATACTCCCTAGCCCCCAACAGCCTTTTTTTTCATAATACTTTAACCAGAGTGACGGGAGACCGGCATTTCAGAAAACGTGCTTATCTCGGCGAGAAAAAGCGATTTCGGCAATAAAATTTAAAACGCGTGTAAAACATAAACCAAACGATAAAAATTGGTTATTTCTTCATGTATAATGATCAACTCGATACTCCCTAGCCCCCAACAGCCTTTTTTTTCATAACACTTTAGCCAGAGTGACGGGAGAGCGGCATTTCAGAAAACGTGCTTATCTCGGCGAGAAAAAGCGATTTCAGCAATAAAATTTAAAACGCGTGTAAAACATAAACCAAACGATGAAATTGGTTATTTCTTCATGTATAATGATCAACTCGATACTCCCTTGCCCCCAACAGCCTTTTTTTTCATAACACTTTAACCAGAGTGACGGGAGAGCGGCATTTCAGAAAACGTGCTTATCTCGGCGAGAAAAAGCGATTTCGGCAATAAAATTTAAAACGCGTGTAAAACATAAACCAAACGATGAAATTGGTTATTTCTTCATGTATAATGATCAACTCGATACTCCCTAGCCCCCAACAGCCTTTTTTTTCATAACACTTTAACCAGAGTGACGGGAGAGCGGCATTTCAGAAAACGTGCTTATCTCGGCGAGAAAAAGCGATTTCGGCAATAAAATTTAAAACGCGTGTAAAACATAAACCAAACGATGAAATTGGTTATTTCTTCATGTATAATGATCAACTCGATACTCCCTAGCCCCCAACAGCCTTTTTTTTCACAACACTTTAACCAGAGTGACGGGAGAGCGTCATTTCAGAAAACGTGCTTATCTCGGCGAGAAAAAGCGATTTCGGCAATAAAATTTAAAACGCGTGTAAAACATAAACCAAACGATGAAATTGGTTATTTCTTCATGTATAATGATCAACTCGATACTCCCTAGCCCCCAACAGCCTTTTTTTTCATAACACTTTAACCAGAGTGACGGGAAAGCGGCATTTCAGAAAACGTGCTTATCTCGGCGAGAAAAAGCGATTTCGGCAATAAAATTTAAAACGCGTGTAAAACATAAACCAAACGATGAAATTGGTTATTTCTTCATGTATAATGATCAACTCGATACTCCCTAGCCCCCAACAGCCTTTTTTTTCATAACACTTTAACCAGAGTGACGGGAGAGCGGCATTTCAGAAAACGTGCTTATCTCGGCGAGAAAAAGCGATTTCGGCAATAAAATTTAAAACGCGTGTAAAACATAAACCAAACGATGAAATTGGTTATTTCTTCATGTATAATGATCAACTCGATACTCCCTAGCCCCCAACAGCCTTTTTTTTCATAATACTTTAACCAGAGTGACGGGAGACCGGCATTTCAGAAAACGTGCTTATCTCGGCGAGAAAAAGCGATTTCGGCAATAAAATTTAAAACGCGTGTAAAACATAAACCAAACGATAAAAATTGGTTATTTCTTCATGTATAATGATCAACTCGATACTCCCTAGCCCCCAACAGCCTTTTTTTTCATAACACTTTAGCCAGAGTGACGGGAGAGCGGCATTTCAGAAAACGTGCTTATCTCGGCGAGAAAAAGCGATTTCAGCAATAAAATTTAAAACGCGTGTAAAACATAAACCAAACGATGAAATTGGTTATTTCTTCATGTATAATGATCAACTCGATACTCCCTAGCCCCCAACAGCCTTTTTTTTCATAACACTTTAACCAGAGTGACGGGAGAGCGGCATTTCAGAAAACGTGCTTATCTCGGCGAGAAAAAGCGATTTCGGCAATAAAATTTAAAACGCGTGTAAAACATAAACCAAACGATGAAATTGGTTATTTCTTCATGTATAATGATCAACTCGATACTCCCTAGCCCCCAACAGCCTTTTTTTTCATAACACTTTAACCAGAGTGACGGGAGAGCGGCATTTCAGAAAACGTGCTTATCTCGGCGAGAAAAAGCGATTTCGGCAATAAAATTTAAAACGCGTGTAAAACATAAACCAAACGATGAAATTGGTTATTTCTTCATGTATAATGATCAACTCGATACTCCCTAGCCCCCAACAGCCTTTTTTTTTATAACACTTTAACCAGAGTGACGGGAGAGCGGCATTTCAGAAAACGTGCTTATCTCGGCGAGAAAAAGCGATTTCGGCAATAAAATTTAAAACGCGTGTAAAACATAAACCAAACGATGAAATTGGTTATTTCTTCATGTATAATGATCAACTCGATACTCCCTAGCCCCCAACAGCCTTTTTTTTCATAACACTTTAACCAGAGTGACGGGAGAGCGGCATTTCAGAAAACGTGCTTATCTCGGCGAGAAAAAGCGATTTCGGCAATAAAATTTAAAACGCGTGTAAAACATAAACCAAACGATGAAATTGGTTATTTCTTCATGTATAATGATCAACTCGATACTCCCTAGCCCCCAACAGCCTTTTTTTTCATAACACTTTAACCAGAGTGACGGGAGAGCGGCATTTCAGAAAACGTGCTTATCTCGGCGAGAAAAAGCGATTTCGGCAATAAAATTTAAAACGCGTGTAAAACATAAACCAAACGATGAAATTGGTTATTTCTTCATGTATAATGATCAACTCGATACTCCCTAGCCCCCAACAGCCTTTTTTTTCAAAAAACTTTAACCGGAGTGACGGGAGAGCGGCATTTCAGAAAACGTGCTTATCTCGGCGAGAAAAAGCGATTTTGGCAATAAAATTTAAAACGCGTGTAAAACATAAACCAAACGATGAAATTGGTTATTTCTTCATGTAAAATGATCAACTCGATACTCCCTAGCCCCCAACAGCCTTTTTTTTCATAACACTTTAACCAGAGTGACGGGAGAGCGGCATTTCAGAAAACGTGCTTATCTCGGCGAGAAAAAGCGATTTCGGCAATAAAATTTAAAACGTGTAAAACATAAACCAAACGATGAAATTGGTTATTTCTTCATGTATAATGATCAACTCGATACTCCCTAGCCCCCAACGGCCTTTTTTTTCATAACACTTTAACCAGAGTGACGGGAGAGCGGCATTTCAGAAAACGTGCTTATCTCGGCGAGAAAAAGCGATTTCGGCAATAAAATTTAAAACGCGTGTAAAACATAAACCAAACGATGAAATTGGTTATTTCTTCATGTATAATGATCAACTCGATACTCCCTAGCCCCCAACAGCCTTTTTTTCATAACACTTTAACCAGAGTGACGGGAGAGCGGCATTTCAGAAAACGTGCTTATCTCGGCGAGAAAAAGCGATTTCGGCAATAAAATTTAAAACGCGTGTAAAACATAAACCAAACGATGAAATTGGTTATTTCTTCATGTATAATGATCAACTCGATACTCCCTAGCCCCCAACAGCCTTTTTTTTCATAACACTTTAACCAGAGTGACGGGAGAGCGGCATTTCAGAAAACGTGCTTATCTCGGCGAGAAAAAGCGATTTCGGCAATAAAATTTAAAACGCGTGTAAAACATAAACCAAACGATGAAATTGGTTATTTCTTCATGTATAATGATCAACTCGATACTCCCTAGCCCCCAACAGCCTTTTTTTTCATAACACTTTAACCAGAGTGACGGGAGAGCGGCATTTCAGAAAACGTGCTTATCTCGGCGAGAAAAAGCGATTTCGGCAATAAAATTTAAAACGCGTGTAAAACATAAACCAAACGATGAAATTGGTTATTTCTTCATGTATAATGATCAACTCGATACTCCCTAGCCCCCAACAGCCTTTTTTTCATAACACTTTAACCAGAGTGACGGGAGAGCGGCATTTCAGAAAACGTGCTTATCTCGGCGAGAAAAAGCGATTTCGGCAATAAAATTTAAAACGCGTGTAAAACATAAACCAAACGATGAAATTGGTTATTTCTTCATGTATAATGATCAACTCGATACTCCCTAGCCCCCAACAGCCTTTTTTTTCATAACACTTTAACCAGAGTGACGGGAGAGCGGCATTTCAGAAAACGTGCTTATCTCGGCGAGAAAAAGCGATTTCGGCAATAAAATTTAAAACGCGTGTAAAACATAAACCAAACGATGAAATTGGTTATTTCTTCATGTATAATGATCAACTCGATACTCCCTAGCCCCCAACAGCCTTTTTTTTCATAACACTTTAACCAGAGTGACGGGAGAGCGGCATTTCAGAAAACGTGCTTATCTCGGCGAGAAAAAGCGATTTCGGCAATAAAATTTAAAACGCGTGTAAAACATAAACCAAACGATGAAATTGGTTATTTCTTCATGTATAATGATCAACTCGATACTCCCTAGCCCCCAACAGCCTTTTTTTCATAACACTTTAACCAGAGTGACGGGAGAGCGGCATTTCAGAAAACGTGCTTATCTCGGCGAGAAAAAGCGATTTCGGCAATAAAATTTAAAACGCGTGTAAAACATAAACCAAACGATGAAATTGGTTATTTCTTCATGTATAATGATCAACTCGATACTCCCTAGCCCCCAACAGCCTTTTTTTTCATAACACTTTAACCAGAGTGACGGGAGAGCGGCATTTCAGAAAACGTGCTTATCTCGGCGAGAAAAAGCGATTTCGGCAATAAAATTTAAAACGCGTGTAAAACATAAACCAAACGATGAAATTGGTTATTTCTTCATGTATAATGATCAACTCGATACTCCCTAGCCCCCAACAGCCTTTTTTTTCATAACACTTTAACCAGAGTGACGGGAGAGCGGCATTTCAGAAAACGTGCTTATCTCGGCGAGAAAAAGCGATTTCGGCAATAAAATTTAAAACGCGTGTAAAACATAAACCAAACGATGAAATGGGTTATTTCTTCATGTATAATGATCAACTCGATACTCCCTAGCCCCCAACAGCCTTTTTTTTCATAACACTTTAACCAGAGTGACGGGAGAGCGGCATTTCAGAAAACGTGCTTATCTCGGCGAGAAAAAGCGATTTCGGCAATAAAATTTAAAACGCGTGTAAAACATAAACCAAACGATGAAATTGGTTATTTCTTCGTGTATAATGATCAACTCGATACTCCCTAGCCCCCAACAGCCTTTTTTTTCATAACACTTTAACCAGAGTGACGGGAGAGCGGCATTTCAGAAAACGTGCTTATCTCGGCGAGAAAAAGCGATTTCGGCAATAAAATTTAAAACGCGTGTAAAACATAAACCAAACGATGAAATTGGTTATTTCTTCATGTATAATGATCAACTCGATACTCCCTAGCCCCCAACAGCCTTTTTTTTCATAACACTTTAACCAGAGTGACGGGAGAGCGGCATTTCAGAAAACGTGCTTATCTCGGCGAGAAAAAGCGATTTCGGCAATAAAATTTAAAACGCGTGTAAAACATAAACCAAACGATGAAATGGGTTATTTCTTCATGTATAATGATCAACTCGATACTCCCTAGCCCCCAACAGCCTTTTTTTTCATAACACTTTAACCAGAGTGACGGGAGAGCGGCATTTCAGAAAACGTGCTTATCTCGGCGAGAAAAAGCGATTTCGGCAATAAAATTTAAAACGCGTGTAAAACATAAACCAAACGATGAAATTGGTTATTTCTTCATGTATAATGATCAACTCGATACTCCCTAGCCCCCAACAGCCTTTTTTTTCATAACACTTTAACCAGAGTGACGGGAGAGCGGCATTTCAGAAAACGTGCTTATCTCGGCGAGAAAAAGCGATTTCGGCAATAAAATTTAAAACGCGTGTAAAACATAAACCAAACGATGAAATTGGTTATTTCTTCATGTATAATGATCAACTCGATACTCCCTAGCCCCCAACAGCCTTTTTTTTCATAACACTTTAACCAGAGTGACGGGAGAGCGGCATTTCAGAAAACGTGCTTATCTCGGCGAGAAAAAGCGATTTCGGCAATAAAATTTAAAACGCGTGTAAAACATAAACCAAACGATGAAATTGGTTATTTCTTCATGTATAATGATCAACTCGATACTCCCTAGCCCCCAACAGCCTTTTTTTTCATAACACTTTAACCAGAGTGACGGGAGAGCGGCATTTCAGAAAACGTGCTTATCTCGGCGAGAAAAAGCGATTTCGGCAATAAAATTTAAAACGCGTGTAAAACATAAACCAAACGATGAAATTGGTTATTTCTTCATGTATAATGATCAACTCGATACTCCCTAGCCCCCAACAGCCTTTTTTTTCATAACACTTTAACCAGAGTGACGGGAGAGCGGCATTTCAGAAAACGTGCTTATCTCGGCGAGAAAAAGCGATTTCGGCAATAAAATTTAAAACGCGTGTAAAACATAAACCAAACGATGAAATTGGTTATTTCTTCATGTATAATGATCAACTCGATACTCCCTAGCCCCCAACAGCCTTTTTTTTCATAACACTTTAACCAGAGTGACGGGAGAGCGGCATTTCAGAAAACGTGCTTATCTCGGCGAGAAAAAGCGATTTCGGCAATAAAATTTAAAACGCGTGTAAAACATAAACCAAACGATGAAATTGGTTATTTCTTCATGTATAATGATCAACTCGATACTCCCTAGCCCCCAACAGCCTTTTTTTTCATAACACTTTAACCAGAGTGACGGGAGAGCGGCATTTCAGAAAACGTGCTTATCTCGGCGAGAAAAAGCGATTTCGGCAATAAAATTTAAAACGCGTGTAAAACATAAACCAAACGATGAAATTGGTTATTTCTTCATGTATAATGATCAACTCGATACTCCCTAGCCCCCAACAGCCTTTTTTTTCATAACACTTTAACCAGAGTGACGGGAGAGCGGCATTTCAGAAAACTTGCTTATCTCAGCGAGAAAAAGCGATTTCGGCAATAGAATTTAAAACGCGTGTAAAACATAAACCAAACGATGAAATTGGTTTTTTCTTCATGTATAATGATCAACTCGATACTCCCTAGCCCCCAACAGCCTTTTTTTTCATAACACTTTAACCAGAGTGACGGGAGAGCGGCATTTCAGAAAACGTGCTTATCTCGGCGAGAAAAAGCGATTTCGGCAATAAAATTTAAAACGCGTGTAAAACATAAACCAAACGATGAAATTGGTTATTTCTTCATGTATAATGATCAACTCGATACTCCCTAGCCCCCAACAGCCTTTTTTTTCACAACACTTTAACCAGAGTGACGGGAGAGCGGCATTTCAGAAAACGTGCTTGGCGAGAAAAAGCGATTTCGGCAATAAAATTTAAAACGCGTGTAAAACATAAACCAAACGATGAAATTGGTTATTTCTTCATGTATAATGATCAACTCGATACTCCCTAGCCCCCAACAGCCTTTTTTTTCATAACACTTTAACCAGAGTGACGGGAGAGCGGCATTTCAGAAAACGTGCTTATCTCGGCGAGAAAAAGCGATTTCGGCAATAAAATTTAAAACGCGTGTAAAACATAAACCAAACGATGAAATTGGTTATTTCTTCATGTATAATGATCAACTCGATACTCCCTAGCCCCCAACAGCCTTTTTTTTCATAACACTTTAACCAGAGTGACGGGAGAGCGGCATTTCAGAAAACGTGCTTATCTCGGCGAGATAAAGCGATTTCGGCAATAAAATTTAAAACGCGTGTAAAACATAAACCAAACGATGAAATGGGTTATTTCTTCATGTATAATGATCAACTCGATACTCCCTAGCCCCCAACAGCCTTTTTTTTCATAACACTTTAACCAGAGTGACGGGAGAGCGGCATTTCAGAAAACGTGCTTATCTCGGCGAGAAAAAGCGATTTCGGCAATAAAATTTAAAACGCGTGTAAAACATAAACCAAACGATGAAATTGGTTATTTCTTCATGTATAATGATCAACTCGATACTCCCTAGCCCCCAACAGCCTTTTTTTTCATAACACTTTAACCAGAGTGACGGGAGAGCGGCATTTCAGAAAACGTGCTTATCTCGGCGAGAAAAAGCGATTTCGGCAATAAAATTTAAAACGCGTGTAAAACATAAACCAAACGATGAAATTGGTTATTTCTTCATGTATAATGATCAACTCGATACTCCCTAGCCCCCAACAGCCTTTTTTTTCATAACACTTTAACCAGAGTGACGGGAGAGCGGCATTTCAGAAAACGTGCTTATCTCGGCGAGAAAAAGCGATTTCGGCAATAAAATTTAAAACGCGTGTAAAACATAAACCAAACGATGAAATTGGTTATTTCTTCATGTATAATGATCAACTCGATACTCCCTAGCCCCCAACAGCCTTTTTTTTCATAACACTTTAACCAGAGTGACGGGAGAGCGGCATTTCAGAAAACGTGCTTATCTCGGCGAGAAAAAGCGATTTCGGCAATAAAATTTAAAACGCGTGTAAAACATAAACCAAACGATGAAATTGGTTATTTCTTCATGTATAATGATCAACTCGATACTCCCTAGCCCCCAACAGCCTTTTTTTTCATAACACTTTAACCAGAGTGACGGGAGAGCGGCATTTCAGAAAACGTGCTTATCTCGGCGAGAAAAAGCGATTTCGGCAATAAAATTTAAAACGCGTGTAAAACATAAACCAAACGATGAAATTGGTTATTTCTTCATGTATAATGATCAACTCGATACTCCCTAGCCCCCAACAGCCTTTTTTTTCATAACACTTTAACCAGAGTGACGGGAGAGCGGCATTTCAGAAAACGTGCTTATCTCGGCGAGAAAAAGCGATTTCGGCAATAAAATTTAAAACGCGTGTAAAACATAAACCAAACGATGAAATTGGTTTCTTCATGTATAATGATCAACTCGATACTCCCTAGCCCCCAACAGCCTTTTTTTTCATAACACTTTAACCAGAGTGACGGGAGAGCGGCATTTCAGAAAACGTGCTTATCTCGGCGAGAAAAAGCGATTTCGGCAATAAAATTTAAAACGCGTGTAAAACATAAACCAAACGATGAAATTGGTTATTTCTTCATGTATAATGATCAACTCGATACTCCCTAGCCCCCAACAGCCTTTTTTTTCATAACACTTTAACCAGAGTGACGGGAGAGCGGCATTTCAGAAAACGTGCTTATCTCGGCGAGAAAAAGCGATTTCGGCAATAAAATTTAAAACGCGTGTAAAACATAAACCAAACGATGAAATTGGTTATTTCTTCATGTATAATGATCAACTCGATACTCCCTAGCCCCCAACAGCCTTTTTTTTCATAACACTTTAACCAGAGTGACGGGAGAGCGGCATTTCAGAAAACGTGCTTATCTCGGCGAGAAAAAGCGATTTCGGCAATAAAATTTAAAACGCGTGTAAAACATAAACCAAACGATGAAATTGGTTATTTCTTCATGTATAATGATCAACTCGATACTCCCTAGCCCCCAACAGCCTTTTTTTTCACAACACTTTAACCAGAGTGACGGGAGAGCGGCATTTCAGAAAACGTGCTTATCTCGGCGAGAAAAAGCGATTTCGGCAATAAAATTTAAAACGCGTGTAAAACATAAACCAAACGATGAAATTGGTTATTTCTTCATGTATAATGATCAACTCGATACTCCCTAGCCCCCAACAGCCTTTTTTTTCATAACACTTTAACCAGAGTGACGGGAGAGCGGCATTTCAGAAAACGTGCTTATCTCGGCGAGAAAAAGCGATTTCGGCAATAAAATTTAAAACGCGTGTAAAACATAAACCAAACGATGAAATTGGTTATTTCTTCATGTATAATGATCAACTCGATACTCCCTAGCCCCCAACAGCCTTTTTTTTCATAACACTTTAACCAGAGTGACGGGAGAGCGGCATTTCAGAAAACGTGCTTATCTCGGCGAGAAAAAGCGATTTCGGCAATAAAATTTAAAACGCGTGTAAAACATAAACCAAACGATGAAATTGGTTATTTCTTCATGTATAATGATCAACTCGATACTCCCTAGCCCCCAACAGCCTTTTTTTTCATAACACTTTAACCAGAGTGACGGGAGAGCGGCATTTCAGAAAACGTGCTTATCTCGGCGAGAAAAAGCGATTTCGGCAATAAAATTTAAAACGCGTGTAAAACATAAACCAAACGATGAAATTGGTTATTTCTTCATGTATAATGATCAACTCGATACTCCCTAGCCCCCAACAGCCTTTTTTTTCATAACACTTTAACCAGAGTGACGGGAGAGCGGCATTTCAGAAAACGTGCTTATCTCGGCGAGAAAAAGCGATTTCGGCAATAAAATTTAAAACGCGTGTAAAACATAAACCAAACGATGAAATTGGTTATTTCTTCATGTATAATGATCAACTCGATACTCCCTAGCCCCCAACAGCCTTTTTTTTCATAACACTTTAACCAGAGTGACGGGAGAGCGGCATTTCAGAAAACGTGCTTATCTCGGCGAGAAAAAGCGATTTCGGCAATAAAATTTAAAACGCGTGTAAAACATAAACCAAACGATGAAATTGGTTATTTCTTCATGTATAATGATCAACTCGATACTCCCTAGCCCCCAACAGCCTTTTTTTTCATAACACTTTAACCAGAGTGACGGGAGAGCGGCATTTCAGAAAACGTGCTTATCTCGGCGAGAAAAAGCGATTTCGGCAATAAAATTTAAAACGCGTGTAAAACATAAACCAAACGATGAAATTGGTTATTTCTTCATGTATAATGATCAACTCGATACTCCCTAGCCCCCAACAGCCTTTTTTTTCATAACACTTTAACCAGAGTGACGGGAGAGCGGCATTTCAGAAAACGTGCTTATCTCGGCGAGAAAAAGCGATTTCGGCAATAAAATTTAAAACGCGTGTAAAACATAAACCAAACGATGAAATTGGTTATTTCTTCATGTATAATGATCAACTCGATACTCCCTAGCCCCCAACAGCCTTTTTTTTCATAACACTTTAACCAGAGTGACGGGAGAGCGGCATTTCAGAAAACGTGCTTATCTCGGCGAGAAAAAGCGATTTCGGCAATAAAATTTAAAACGCGTGTAAAACATAAACCAAACGATGAAATTGGTTATTTCTTCATGTATAATGATCAACTCGATACTCCCTAGCCCCCAACAGCCTTTTTTTTCATAACACTTTAACCAGAGTGACGGGAGAGCGGCATTTCAGAAAACGTGCTTATCTCGGCGAGAAAAAGCGATTTCGGCAATAAAATTTAAAACGCGTGTAAAACATAAACCAAACGATGAAATTGGTTATTTCTTCATGTATAATGATCAACTCGATACTCCCTAGCCCCCAACAGCCTTTTTTTTCATAACACTTTAACCAGAGTGACGGGAGAGCGGCATTTCAGAAAACGTGCTTATCTCGGCGAGAAAAAGCGATTTCGGCAATAAAATTTAAAACGCGTGTAAAACATAAACCAAACGATGAAATTGGTTATTTCTTCATGTATAATGATCAACTCGATACTCCCTAGCCCCCAACAGCCTTTTTTTTCATAACACTTTAACCAGAGTGACGGGAGAGCGGCATTTCAGAAAACGTGCTTATCTCGGCGAGAAAAAGCGATTTCGGCAATAAAATTTAAAACGCGTGTAAAACATAAACCAAACGATGAAATTGGTTATTTCTTCATGTATAATGATCAACTCGATACTCCCTAGCCCCCAACAGCCTTTTTTTTCATAACACTTTAACCAGAGTGACGGGAGAGCGGCATTTCAGAAAACGTGCTTATCTCGGCGAGAAAAAGCGATTTCGGCAATAAAATTTAAAACGCGTGTAAAACATAAACCAAACGATGAAATTGGTTATTTCTTCATGTATAATGATCAACTCGATACTCCCTAGCCCCCAACAGCCTTTTTTTTCATAACACTTTAACCAGAGTGACGGGAGAGCGGCATTTCAGAAAACGTGCTTATCTCGGCGAGAAAAAGCGATTTCGGCAATAAAATTTAAAACGCGTGTAAAACATAAACCAAACGATGAAATTGGTTATTTCTTCATGTATAATGATCAACTCGATACTCCCTAGCCCCCAACAGCCTTTTTTTTCATAACACTTTAACCAGAGTGACGGGAGAGCGGCATTTCAGAAAACGTGCTTATCTCGGCGAGAAAAAGCGATTTCGGCAATAAAATTTAAAACGCGTGTAAAACATAAACCAAACGATGAAATTGGTTATTTCTTCATGTATAATGATCAACTCGATACTCCCTAGCCCCCAACAGCCTTTTTTTTCATAACACTTTAACCAGAGTGACGGGAGAGCGGCATTTCAGAAAACGTGCTTATCTCGGCGAGAAAAAGCGATTTCGGCAATAAAATTTAAAACGCGTGTAAAACATAAACCAAACGATGAAATTGGTTATTTCTTCATGTATAATGATCAACTCGATACTCCCTAGCCCCCAACAGCCTTTTTTTTCATAACACTTTAACCAGAGTGACGGGAGAGCGGCATTTCAGAAAACGTGCTTATCTCGGCGAGAAAAAGCGATTTCGGCAATAAAATTTAAAACGCGTGTAAAACATAAACCAAACGATGAAATTGGTTATTTCTTCATGTATAATGATCAACTCGATACTCCCTAGCCCCCAACAGCCTTTTTTTTCATAACACTTTAACCAGAGTGACGGGAGAGCGGCATTTCAGAAAACGTGCTTATCTCGGCGAGAAAAAGCGATTTCGGCAATAAAATTTAAAACGCGTGTAAAACATAAACCAAACGATGAAATTGGTTATTTCTTCATGTATAATGATCAACTCGATACTCCCTAGCCCCCAACAGCCTTTTTTTTCATAACACTTTAACCAGAGTGACGGGAGAGCGGCATTTCAGAAAACGTGCTTATCTCGGCGAGAAAAAGCGATTTCGGCAATAAAATTTAAAACGCGTGTAAAACATAAACCAAACGATGAAATTGGTTATTTCTTCATGTATAATGATCAACTCGATACTCCCTAGCCCCCAACAGCCTTTTTTTTCATAACACTTTAACCAGAGTGACGGGAGAGCGGCATTTCAGAAAACGTGCTTATCTCGGCGAGAAAAAGCGATTTCGGCAATAAAATTTAAAACGCGTGTAAAACATAAACCAAACGATGAAATTGGTTATTTCTTCATGTATAATGATCAACTCGATACTCCCTAGCCCCCAACAGCCTTTTTTTTCATAACACTTTAACCAGAGTGACGGGAGAGCGGCATTTCAGAAAACGTGCTTATCTCGGCGAGAAAAAGCGATTTCGGCAATAAAATTTAAAACGCGTGTAAAACATAAACCAAACGATGAAATTGGTTATTTCTTCATGTATAATGATCAACTCGATACTCCCTAGCCCCCAACAGCCTTTTTTTTCATAACACTTTAACCAGAGTGACGGGAGAGCGGCATTTCAGAAAACGTGCTTATCTCGGCGAGAAAAAGCGATTTCGGCAATAAAATTTAAAACGCGTGTAAAACATAAACCAAACGATGAAATTGGTTATTTCTTCATGTATAATGATCAACTCGATACTCCCTAGCCCCCAACAGCCTTTTTTTTCATAACACTTTAACCAGAGTGACGGGAGAGCGGCATTTCAGAAAACGTGCTTATCTCGGCGAGAAAAAGCGATTTCGGCAATAAAATTTAAAACGCGTGTAAAACATAAACCAAACGATGAAATTGGTTATTTCTTCATGTATAATGATCAACTCGATACTCCCTAGCCCCCAACAGCCTTTTTTTTCATAACACTTTAACCAGAGTGACGGGAGAGCGGCATTTCAGAAAACGTGCTTATCTCGGCGAGAAAAAGCGATTTCGGCAATAAAATTTAAAACGCGTGTAAAACATAAACCAAACGATGAAATTGGTTATTTCTTCATGTATAATGATCAACTCGATACTCCCTAGCCCCCAACAGCCTTTTTTTTCATAACACTTTAACCAGAGTGACGGGAGAGCGGCATTTCAGAAAACGTGCTTATCTCGGCGAGAAAAAGCGATTTCGGCAATAAAATTTAAAACGCGTGTAAAACATAAACCAAACGATGAAATTGGTTATTTCTTCATGTATAATGATCAACTCGATACTCCCTAGCCCCCAACAGCCTTTTTTTTCATAACACTTTAACCAGAGTGACGGGAGAGCGGCATTTCAGAAAACGTGCTTATCTCGGCGAGAAAAAGCGATTTCGGCAATAAAATTTAAAACGCGTGTAAAACATAAACCAAACGATGAAATTGGTTATTTCTTCATGTATAATGATCAACTCGATACTCCCTAGCCCCCAACAGCCTTTTTTTTCATAACACTTTAACCAGAGTGACGGGAGAGCGGCATTTCAGAAAACGTGCTTATCTCGGCGAGAAAAAGCGATTTCGGCAATAAAATTTAAAACGCGTGTAAAACATAAACCAAACGATGAAATTGGTTATTTCTTCATGTATAATGATCAACTCGATACTCCCTAGCCCCCAACAGCCTTTTTTTTCATAACACTTTAACCAGAGTGACGGGAGAGCGGCATTTCAGAAAACGTGCTTATCTCGGCGAGAAAAAGCGATTTCGGCAATAAAATTTAAAACGCGTGTAAAACATAAACCAAACGATGAAATTGGTTATTTCTTCATGTATAATGATCAACTCGATACTCCCTAGCCCCCAACAGCCTTTTTTTTCATAACACTTTAACCAGAGTGACGGGAGAGCGGCATTTCAGAAAACGTGCTTATCTCGGCGAGAAAAAGCGATTTCGGCAATAAAATTTAAAACGCGTGTAAAACATAAACCAAACGATGAAATTGGTTATTTCTTCATGTATAATGATCAACTCGATACTCCCTAGCCCCCAACAGCCTTTTTTTTCATAACACTTTAACCAGAGTGACGGGAGAGCGGCATTTCAGAAAACGTGCTTATCTCGGCGAGAAAAAGCGATTTCGGCAATAAAATTTAAAACGCGTGTAAAACATAAACCAAACGATGAAATTGGTTATTTCTTCATGTATAATGATCAACTCGATACTCCCTAGCCCCCAACAGCCTTTTTTTTCATAACACTTTAACCAGAGTGACGGGAGAGCGGCATTTCAGAAAACGTGCTTATCTCGGCGAGAAAAAGCGATTTCGGCAATAAAATTTAAAACGCGTGTAAAACATAAACCAAACGATGAAATTGGTTATTTCTTCATGTATAATGATCAACTCGATACTCCCTAGCCCCCAACAGCCTTTTTTTTCATAACACTTTAACCAGAGTGACGGGAGAGCGGCATTTCAGAAAACGTGCTTATCTCGGCGAGAAAAAGCGATTTCGGCAATAAAATTTAAAACGCGTGTAAAACATAAACCAAACGATGAAATTGGTTATTTCTTCATGTATAATGATCAACTCGATACTCCCTAGCCCCCAACAGCCTTTTTTTTCATAACACTTTAACCAGAGTGACGGGAGAGCGGCATTTCAGAAAACGTGCTTATCTCGGCGAGAAAAAGCGATTTCGGCAATAAAATTTAAAACGCGTGTAAAACATAAACCAAACGATGAAATTGGTTATTTCTTCATGTATAATGATCAACTCGATACTCCCTAGCCCCCAACAGCCTTTTTTTTCATAACACTTTAACCAGAGTGACGGGAGAGCGGCATTTCAGAAAACGTGCTTATCTCGGCGAGAAAAAGCGATTTCGGCAATAAAATTTAAAACGCGTGTAAAACATAAACCAAACGATGAAATTGGTTATTTCTTCATGTATAATGATCAACTCGATACTCCCTAGCCCCCAACAGCCTTTTTTTTCATAACACTTTAACCAGAGTGACGGGAGAGCGGCATTTCAGAAAACGTGCTTATCTCGGCGAGAAAAAGCGATTTCGGCAATAAAATTTAAAACGCGTGTAAAACATAAACCAAACGATGAAATTGGTTATTTCTTCATGTATAATGATCAACTCGATACTCCCTAGCCCCCAACAGCCTTTTTTTTCATAACACTTTAACCAGAGTGACGGGAGAGCGGCATTTCAGAAAACGTGCTTATCTCGGCGAGAAAAAGCGATTTCGGCAATAAAATTTAAAACGCGTGTAAAACATAAACCAAACGATGAAATTGGTTATTTCTTCATGTATAATGATCAACTCGATACTCCCTAGCCCCC
The DNA here is from genome assembly GCF_054491065.1 of Syngnathus leptorhynchus. Taxonomy (NCBI): domain Eukaryota; kingdom Metazoa; phylum Chordata; class Actinopteri; order Syngnathiformes; family Syngnathidae; genus Syngnathus; species Syngnathus leptorhynchus. The sequence continues at coordinate 124,834 of NW_028232139.1, read as the reverse complement.
AACAGCCTTTTTTTTCATAACACTTTAACCAGAGTGACGGGAGAGCGGCATTTCAGAAAACGTGCTTATCTCGGCGAGAAAAAGCGATTTCGGCAATAAAATTTAAAACGCGTGTAAAACATAAACCAAACGATGAAATTGGTTATTTCTTCATGTATAATGATCAACTCGATACTCCCTAGCCCCCAACAGCCTTTTTTTTCATAACACTTTAACCAGAGTGACGGGAGAGCGGCATTTCAGAAAACGTGCTTATCTCGGCGAGAAAAAGCGATTTCGGCAATAAAATTTAAAACGCGTGTAAAACATAAACCAAACGATGAAATTGGTTATTTCTTCATGTATAATGATCAACTCGATACTCCCTAGCCCCCAACAGCCTTTTTTTTCATAACACTTTAACCAGAGTGACGGGAGAGCGGCATTTCAGAAAACGTGCTTATCTCGGCGAGAAAAAGCGATTTCGGCAATAAAATTTAAAACGCGTGTAAAACATAAACCAAACGATGAAATTGGTTATTTCTTCATGTATAATGATCAACTCGATACTCCCTAGCCCCCAACAGCCTTTTTTTTCATAACACTTTAACCAGAGTGACGGGAGAGCGGCATTTCAGAAAACGTGCTTATCTCGGCGAGAAAAAGCGATTTCGGCAATAAAATTTAAAACGCGTGTAAAACATAAACCAAACGATGAAATTGGTTATTTCTTCATGTATAATGATCAACTCGATACTCCCTAGCCCCCAACAGCCTTTTTTTTCATAACACTTTAACCAGAGTGACGGGAGAGCGGCATTTCAGAAAACGTGCTTATCTCGGCGAGAAAAAGCGATTTCGGCAATAAAATTTAAAACGCGTGTAAAACATAAACCAAACGATGAAATTGGTTATTTCTTCATGTATAATGATCAACTCGATACTCCCTAGCCCCCAACAGCCTTTTTTTTCATAACACTTTAACCAGAGTGACGGGAGAGCGGCATTTCAGAAAACGTGCTTATCTCGGCGAGAAAAAGCGATTTCGGCAATAAAATTTAAAACGCGTGTAAAACATAAACCAAACGATGAAATTGGTTATTTCTTCATGTATAATGATCAACTCGATACTCCCTAGCCCCCAACAGCCTTTTTTTTCATAACACTTTAACCAGAGTGACGGGAGAGCGGCATTTCAGAAAACGTGCTTATCTCGGCGAGAAAAAGCGATTTCGGCAATAAAATTTAAAACGCGTGTAAAACATAAACCAAACGATGAAATTGGTTATTTCTTCATGTATAATGATCAACTCGATACTCCCTAGCCCCCAACAGCCTTTTTTTTCATAACACTTTAACCAGAGTGACGGGAGAGCGGCATTTCAGAAAACGTGCTTATCTCGGCGAGAAAAAGCGATTTCGGCAATAAAATTTAAAACGCGTGTAAAACATAAACCAAACGATGAAATTGGTTATTTCTTCATGTATAATGATCAACTCGATACTCCCTAGCCCCCAACAGCCTTTTTTTTCATAACACTTTAACCAGAGTGACGGGAGAGCGGCATTTCAGAAAACGTGCTTATCTCGGCGAGAAAAAGCGATTTCGGCAATAAAATTTAAAACGCGTGTAAAACATAAACCAAACGATGAAATTGGTTATTTCTTCATGTATAATGATCAACTCGATACTCCCTAGCCCCCAACAGCCTTTTTTTTCATAACACTTTAACCAGAGTGACGGGAGAGCGGCATTTCAGAAAACGTGCTTATCTCGGCGAGAAAAAGCGATTTCGGCAATAAAATTTAAAACGCGTGTAAAACATAAACCAAACGATGAAATTGGTTATTTCTTCATGTATAATGATCAACTCGATACTCCCTAGCCCCCAACAGCCTTTTTTTTCATAACACTTTAACCAGAGTGACGGGAGAGCGGCATTTCAGAAAACGTGCTTATCTCGGCGAGAAAAAGCGATTTCGGCAATAAAATTTAAAACGCGTGTAAAACATAAACCAAACGATGAAATTGGTTATTTCTTCATGTATAATGATCAACTCGATACTCCCTAGCCCCCAACAGCCTTTTTTTTCATAACACTTTAACCAGAGTGACGGGAGAGCGGCATTTCAGAAAACGTGCTTATCTCGGCGAGAAAAAGCGATTTCGGCAATAAAATTTAAAACGCGTGTAAAACATAAACCAAACGATGAAATTGGTTATTTCTTCATGTATAATGATCAACTCGATACTCCCTAGCCCCCAACAGCCTTTTTTTTCATAACACTTTAACCAGAGTGACGGGAGAGCGGCATTTCAGAAAACGTGCTTATCTCGGCGAGAAAAAGCGATTTCGGCAATAAAATTTAAAACGCGTGTAAAACATAAACCAAACGATGAAATTGGTTATTTCTTCATGTATAATGATCAACTCGATACTCCCTAGCCCCCAACAGCCTTTTTTTTCATAACACTTTAACCAGAGTGACGGGAGAGCGGCATTTCAGAAAACGTGCTTATCTCGGCGAGAAAAAGCGATTTCGGCAATAAAATTTAAAACGCGTGTAAAACATAAACCAAACGATGAAATTGGTTATTTCTTCATGTATAATGATCAACTCGATACTCCCTAGCCCCCAACAGCCTTTTTTTTCATAACACTTTAACCAGAGTGACGGGAGAGCGGCATTTCAGAAAACGTGCTTATCTCGGCGAGAAAAAGCGATTTCGGCAATAAAATTTAAAACGCGTGTAAAACATAAACCAAACGATGAAATTGGTTATTTCTTCATGTATAATGATCAACTCGATACTCCCTAGCCCCCAACAGCCTTTTTTTTCATAACACTTTAACCAGAGTGACGGGAGAGCGGCATTTCAGAAAACGTGCTTATCTCGGCGAGAAAAAGCGATTTCGGCAATAAAATTTAAAACGCGTGTAAAACATAAACCAAACGATGAAATTGGTTATTTCTTCATGTATAATGATCAACTCGATACTCCCTAGCCCCCAACAGCCTTTTTTTTCATAACACTTTAACCAGAGTGACGGGAGAGCGGCATTTCAGAAAACGTGCTTATCTCGGCGAGAAAAAGCGATTTCGGCAATAAAATTTAAAACGCGTGTAAAACATAAACCAAACGATGAAATTGGTTATTTCTTCATGTATAATGATCAACTCGATACTCCCTAGCCCCCAACAGCCTTTTTTTTCATAACACTTTAACCAGAGTGACGGGAGAGCGGCATTTCAGAAAACGTGCTTATCTCGGCGAGAAAAAGCGATTTCGGCAATAAAATTTAAAACGCGTGTAAAACATAAACCAAACGATGAAATTGGTTATTTCTTCATGTATAATGATCAACTCGATACTCCCTAGCCCCCAACAGCCTTTTTTTTCATAACACTTTAACCAGAGTGACGGGAGAGCGGCATTTCAGAAAACGTGCTTATCTCGGCGAGAAAAAGCGATTTCGGCAATAAAATTTAAAACGCGTGTAAAACATAAACCAAACGATGAAATTGGTTATTTCTTCATGTATAATGATCAACTCGATACTCCCTAGCCCCCAACAGCCTTTTTTTTCATAACACTTTAACCAGAGTGACGGGAGAGCGGCATTTCAGAAAACGTGCTTATCTCGGCGAGAAAAAGCGATTTCGGCAATAAAATTTAAAACGCGTGTAAAACATAAACCAAACGATGAAATTGGTTATTTCTTCATGTATAATGATCAACTCGATACTCCCTAGCCCCCAACAGCCTTTTTTTTCATAACACTTTAACCAGAGTGACGGGAGAGCGGCATTTCAGAAAACGTGCTTATCTCGGCGAGAAAAAGCGATTTCGGCAATAAAATTTAAAACGCGTGTAAAACATAAACCAAACGATGAAATTGGTTATTTCTTCATGTATAATGATCAACTCGATACTCCCTAGCCCCCAACAGCCTTTTTTTTCATAACACTTTAACCAGAGTGACGGGAGAGCGGCATTTCAGAAAACGTGCTTATCTCGGCGAGAAAAAGCGATTTCGGCAATAAAATTTAAAACGCGTGTAAAACATAAACCAAACGATGAAATTGGTTATTTCTTCATGTATAATGATCAACTCGATACTCCCTAGCCCCCAACAGCCTTTTTTTTCATAACACTTTAACCAGAGTGACGGGAGAGCGGCATTTCAGAAAACGTGCTTATCTCGGCGAGAAAAAGCGATTTCGGCAATAAAATTTAAAACGCGTGTAAAACATAAACCAAACGATGAAATTGGTTATTTCTTCATGTATAATGATCAACTCGATACTCCCTAGCCCCCAACAGCCTTTTTTTTCATAACACTTTAACCAGAGTGACGGGAGAGCGGCATTTCAGAAAACGTGCTTATCTCGGCGAGAAAAAGCGATTTCGGCAATAAAATTTAAAACGCGTGTAAAACATAAACCAAACGATGAAATTGGTTATTTCTTCATGTATAATGATCAACTCGATACTCCCTAGCCCCCAACAGCCTTTTTTTTCATAACACTTTAACCAGAGTGACGGGAGAGCGGCATTTCAGAAAACGTGCTTATCTCGGCGAGAAAAAGCGATTTCGGCAATAAAATTTAAAACGCGTGTAAAACATAAACCAAACGATGAAATTGGTTATTTCTTCATGTATAATGATCAACTCGATACTCCCTAGCCCCCAACAGCCTTTTTTTTCATAACACTTTAACCAGAGTGACGGGAGTGCGGCATTTCAGAAAACGTGCTTATCTCGGCGAGAAAAAGCGATTTCGGCAATAAAATTTAAAACGCGTGTAAAACATAAACCAAACGATGAAATTGGTTATTTCTTCATGTATAATGATCAACTCGATACTCCCTAGCCCCCAACAGCCTTTTTTTTCATAACACTTTAACCAGAGTGACGGGAGAGCGGCATTTCAGAAAACGTGCTTATCTCGGCGAGAAAAAGCGATTTCGGCAATAAAATTTAAAACGCGTGTAAAACATAAACCAAACGATGAAATTGGTTATTTCTTCATGTATAATGATCAACTCGATACTCCCTAGCCCCCAACAGCCTTTTTTTTCATAACACTTTAACCAGAGTGACGGGAGAGCGGCATTTCAGAAAACGTGCTTATCTCGGCGAGAAAAAGCGATTTCGGCAATAAAATTTAAAACGCGTGTAAAACATAAACCAAACGATGAAATTGGTTATTTCTTCATGTATAATGATCAACTCGATACTCCCTAGCCCCCAACAGCCTTTTTTTTCATAACACTTTAACCAGAGTGACGGGAGAGCGGCATTTCAGAAAACGTGCTTATCTCGGCGAGAAAAAGCGATTTCGGCAATAAAATTTAAAACGCGTGTAAAACATAAACCAAACGATGAAATTGGTTATTTCTTCATGTATAATGATCAACTCGATACTCCCTAGCCCCCAACAGCCTTTTTTTTCATAACACTTTAACCAGAGTGACGGGAGAGCGGCATTTCAGAAAACGTGCTTATCTCGGCGAGAAAAAGCGATTTCGGCAATAAAATTTAAAACGCGTGTAAAACATAAACCAAACGATGAAATTGGTTATTTCTTCATGTATAATGATCAACTCGATACTCCCTAGCCCCCAACAGCCTTTTTTTTCATAACACTTTAACCAGAGTGACGGGAGAGCGGCATTTCAGAAAACGTGCTTATCTCGGCGAGAAAAAGCGATTTCGGCAATAAAATTTAAAACGCGTGTAAAACATAAACCAAACGATGAAATTGGTTATTTCTTCATGTATAATGATCAACTCGATACTCCCTAGCCCCCAACAGCCTTTTTTTTCATAACACTTTAACCAGAGTGACGGGAGAGCGGCATTTCAGAAAACGTGCTTATCTCGGCGAGAAAAAGCGATTTCGGCAATAAAATTTAAAACGCGTGTAAAACATAAACCAAACGATGAAATTGGTTATTTCTTCATGTATAATGATCAACTCGATACTCCCTAGCCCCCAACAGCCTTTTTTTTCATAACACTTTAACCAGAGTGACGGGAGAGCGGCATTTCAGAAAACGTGCTTATCTCGGCGAGAAAAAGCGATTTCGGCAATAAAATTTAAAACGCGTGTAAAACATAAACCAAACGATGAAATTGGTTATTTCTTCATGTATAATGATCAACTCGATACTCCCTAGCCCCCAACAGCCTTTTTTTTCATAACACTTTAACCAGAGTGACGGGAGAGCGGCATTTCAGAAAACGTGCTTATCTCGGCGAGAAAAAGCGATTTCGGCAATAAAATTTAAAACGCGTGTAAAACATAAACCAAACGATGAAATTGGTTATTTCTTCATGTATAATGATCAACTCGATACTCCCTAGCCCCCAACAGCCTTTTTTTTCATAACACTTTAACCAGAGTGACGGGAGAGCGGCATTTCAGAAAACGTGCTTATCTCGGCGAGAAAAGCGATTTCGGCAATAAAATTTAAAACGCGTGTAAAACATAAACCAAACGATGAAATTGTTATTTCTTCATGTATAATGATCAACTCGATACTCCCTAGCCCCCAACAGCCTTTTTTTTCATAACACTTTAACCAGAGTGACGGGAGAGCGGCATTTCCAGAAAACGTGCTTATCTCGGCGAGAAAAAGCGATTTCGGCAATAAAATTTAAAACTGCGTGTAAAACATAAACCAAACGATGAAATTGGTTATTTCTTCATGTATAATGATCAACTCGATACTCCCTAGCCCCCAACAGCTTTTTTTTTCATAACACTTTAACCAGAGTGACGGGAGAGCGGCATTTCAGAAAACGTGCTTATCTCGGCGAGAAAAAGCGATTTCGGCAATAAAATTTAAAACGCGTGTAAAACATAAACAAACGATGAAATTGGTTATTTCTTCATGTATAATGATCAACTCGATACTCCCTAGCCCCCAACAGCACTTTTTTTTCATAACACTTTAACCAGAGTGACGGGAGAGCGGCATTTCAGAAAACGTGCTTATCTCGGCGAGAAAAAGCGATTTCGGCAATAAAATTTTAAAACGCGTGTAAAACATAAACCAAACGATGAAATTGGTTATTTCTTCATGTATAATGATCAACTCGATACTCCCTAGCCCACAACAGCCTTTTTTTTCATAACACTTTAAACCAGAGTGACGGGAGAGCGGCATTTCAGAAAACGTGCTTATCTCGGCGAGAAAAAAGCGATTTCGGCAATAAAATTTAAAACGCGTGTAAAACATAACAAACGATGAAATTGGTTATTTCTTCATGTATAATGATCAACTCGATACTCCCTAGCCCCCCAACAGCCTTTTTTTTCATACACTTTAACCAGAGTGACGGGAGAGCGGCATTTCAGAAAACGTGCTTATCTCGGCGAGAAAAAGCGATTTCGGCAATAAAATTTAAAACGCGTGTAAAACTATAAACCAAACGATGAAATTGGTTATTTCTTCATGTATAATGATCAACTCGATACTCCCTAGCCCCAACAGCCTTTTTTTTTCATAACACTTTAACCAGAGTGACGGGAGAGCGGCATTCAGAAAACGTGCTTATCTCGGCGAGAAAAAGCGATTTCGGCAATAAAATTTAAAACGCGTGTAAAACATAAACCAAACGATGAATTGGTTATTTCTTCATGTATAATGATCAACTCGAAACTCCCTAGCCCCAACAGCCTTTTTTTTCATAACACTTTAACCAGAGTGACGGAGAGCGGCATTTCAGAAAACGTGCTTATCTCGGCGAGAAAAAGCGATTTCGGCAATAAATTTAAAACGCGTGTAAAACTAAACCAAACGATGAAATTGGTTATTTCTTCATGTATAATGATCAACTCGATACTCCCTAGCCCCCAACAGCCTTTTTTTTCATAACACTTTAACCAGAGTGACGGGAGAGCGGCATTTCAGAAAACGTGCTTATCTCGGCGAGAAAAAGCGATTTCGGCAATAAAAATTTAAAATGCGTGTAAAACATAAACCAAACGATGAAATTGGTTATTTCTTCATGTATAATGATCAACTCGATACTCCTAGCCCCCAACAGCCTTTTTTTTCATAACACTTTAACCAGAGTGACGGGAGAGCGGCATTTCAGAAAACGTGCTTATCTCGGCGAGAAAAAGCGATTTCGGCAATAAAATTTAAACGCGTGTAAAACATAAACCAAACGATGAAATTGGTTATTTCTTCATGTATAATGATCAACTCGATACTCCCTAGCCCCCAACAGCCTTTTTTTTCATAACACTTTAACCAGAGTGACGGGAGAGCGGCATTTCAGAAAACGTGCTTATCGCGGCGAGAAAAAGCGATTTCGGCAATAAAATTTAAAACGCGTGTAAAACATAAACCAAACGATGAATTGGTTATTTCTTCATGTATAATGATCAACTCGAAACTCCTAGCCCCCAACAGCCTTTTTTTTCATAACACTTTAACCAGAGTGACGGGAGAGCGGCATTTCAGAAAACGTGCTTATCTCGGCGAGAAAAAGCGATTTCGGCAATAAAATTTAAAACGCGTGTAAAACATAAACCAAACGATGAAATTGGTTATTTCTTCATGTATAATGATCAACTCGATACTCCCTAGCCCCCAACAGCCTTTTTTTCATAACACTTTAACCAGAGTGACGGGAGAGCGGCATTTCAGAAAACGTGCTTATCTCGGCGAGAAAAAGCGATTTCGGCAATAAAATTTAAAACGCGTGTAAAACATAAACCAAACGATGAAATTGGTTATTTCTTCATGTATAATGATCAACTCGATACTCCCTAGCCCCCAACAGCCTTTTTTTTCATAACACTTTAACCAGAGTGACGGAGAGCGGCATTTCAGAAAACGTGCTTATCTCGGCGAGAAAAAGCGATTTCGGCAATAATATTTAAAACGCGTGTAAAACATAAACCAAACGATGAAATTGGTTATTTCTTCATGTATAATGATCAACTCGATACTCCCTAGCCCCCAACAGCCTTTTTTTTCATAACACTTTAACCAGAGTGACGGGAGAGCGGCATTTCAGAAAACGTGCTTATCTCGGCGAGAAAAAGCGATTTCGGCAATAAAATTTTAAAACGCGTGTAAAACATAAACCAAACGATGAAATTGGTTATTTCTTCATGTATAATGATCAACTCGATACTCCCTAGCCCCCAACAGCCTTTTTTTTCATAACACTTTAACCAGAGTGACGGAGAGCGGCATTTCAGAAAACGTGCTTATCTCGGCGAGAAAAAGCGATTTCGGCAATAATATTTAAAACGCGTGTAAAACATAAACCAAACGATGAAATTGGTTATTTCTTCATGTATAATGATCAACTCGATACTCCCTAGCCCCCAACAGCCTTTTTTTTCATAACACTTAACCAGAGTGACGGGAGAGCGGCATTTCAGAAAACGTGCTTATCTCGGCGAGAAAAAGCGATTTCGGCAATAAAATTTAAAACGCGTGTAAAACATAAACCAAACGATGAAATTGGTTATTTCTTCATGTATAACGATCAACTCGATACTCCCTAGCCCCCAACAGCCTTTTTTTTTCATAACACTTTAACCAGAGTGACGGGAGAGCGGCATTTCAGAAAACGTGCTTATCTCGGCGAGAAAAAGCGATTTCGGCAATAAAATTTAAAACGCGTGTAAAACATAAACCAAACGATGAAATTGGTTATTTCTTCATGTATAATGATCAACTCGATACTCCCTAGCCCCCAACAGCCTTTTTTTTCATAACACTTTAACCAGAGTGACGGGAGAGCGGCATTTCAGAAAACGTGCTTATCTCGGCGAGAAAAAGCGATTTCGGCAATAAAATTTAAAACGCGTGTAAAACATAAACCAAACGATGAAATTGGTTATTTCTTCATGTATAATGATCAACTCGATACTCCCTAGCCCCCAACAGCCTTTTTTTTCATAACACTTTAACCAGAGTGACGGGAGAGCGGCATTTCAGAAAACGTGCTTATCTCGGCGAGAAAAAGCGATTTCGGCAATAAAATTTAAAACGCGTGTAAAACATAAACCAAACGATGAAATTGGTTATTTCTTCATGTATAATGATCAACTCGATACTCCCTAGCCCCCAACAGCCTTTTTTTTCATAACACTTTAACCAGAGTGACGGGAGAGCGGCATTTCAGAAAACGTGCTTATCTCGGCGAGAAAAAGCGATTTCGGCAATAAAATTTAAAACGCGTGTAAAACATAAACCAAACGATGAAATTGGTTATTTCTTCATGTATAATGATCAACTCGATACTCCCTAGCCCCAAACAGCCTTTTTTTTCATAACACTTTAACCAGAGTGACGGGAGAGCGGCATTTCAGAAAACGTGCTTATCTCGGCGAGAAAAAGCGATTTCGGCAATAAAATTTAAAACGCGTGTAAAACATAAACCAAACGATGAAATTGGTTATTTCTTCATGTATAATGATCAACTCGATACTCCCTAGCCCCCAACAGCCTTTTTTTTCATAACACTTTAACCAGAGTGACGGGAGAGCGGCATTTCAGAAAACGTGCTTATCTCGGCGAGAAAAAGCGATTTCGGCAATAAAATTTAAAACGCGTGTAAAATATAAACCAAACGATGAAATTTGTTATTTCTTCATGTATAATGATCAACTCGATACTCCCTAGCCCCCAACAGCCTTTTTTTTCATAACACTTTAACCAGAGTGACGGGAGAGCGGCATTTCAGAAAACGTGCTTATCTCGGCGAGAAAAAGCGATTTCGGCAATAAAATTTAAAACGCGTGTAAAACATAAACCAAACGATGAAATTGGTTATTTCTTCATGTATAATGATCAACTCGAAACTGCCTAGCCCCCAACAGCCTTTTTTTTCATAACACTTTAACCAGAGTGACGGGAGAGCGGCATTTCAGAAAACGTGCTTATCTCGGCGAGAAAAAGCGATTTCGGCAATAAAATTTAAAACGCGTGTAAAACATAAACCAAACGATGAAATTGGTTATTTCTTCATGTATAATGATCAACTCGATACTCCCTAGCCCCCAACAGCCTTTTTTTTCATAACACTTTAACCAGAGTGACGGGAGAGCGGCATTTCAGAAAACGTGCTTATCTCGGCGAGAAAAAGCGATTTCGGCAATAAAATTTAAAACGCGTGTAAAACATAAACCAAACGATGAAATTGGTTATTTCTTCATGTATAATGATCAACTCGATACTCCCTAGCCCCCAACAGCCTTTTTTTTCATAACACTTTAACCAGAGTGACGGGAGAGCGGCATTTCAGAAAACGTGCTTATCTCGGCGAGAAAAAGCGATTTCGGCAATAATATTTAAAACGCGTGTAAAACATAAACCAAACGATGAAATTGGTTATTTCTTCATGTATAATGATCAACTCGATACTCCCTAGCCCCCAACAGCCTTTTTTTTCATAACACTTTAACCAGAGTGACGGGAGAGCGGCATTTCAGAAAACGTGCTTATCTCGGCGAGAAAAAGCGATTTCGGCAATAAAATTTAAAACGCGTGTAAAACATAAACCAAACGATGAAATTGGTTATTTCTTCATGTATAATGATCAACTCGATACTCCCTAGCCCCCAACAGCCTTTTTTTTCATAACACTTTAACCAGAGTGACGGGAGAGCGGCATTTCAGAAAACGTGCTTATCTCGGCGAGAAAAAGCGATTTCGGCAATAATATTTAAAACGCGTGTAAAACATAAACCAAACGATGAAATTGGTTATTTCTTCATGTATAATGATCAACTCGATACTCCCTAGCCCCCAACAGACTTTTTTTTCATAACACTTTAACCAGAGTGACGGGAGAGCGGCATTTCAGAAAACGTGCTTATCTCGGCGAGAAAAAGCGATTTCGGCAATAAAATTTAAAACGCGTGTAAAACATAAACCAAACGATGAAATTGGTTATTTCTTCATGTATAACGATCAACTCGATACTCCCTAGCCCCCAACAGCCTTTTTTTTCATAACACTTTAACCAGAGTGACGGGAGAGCGGCATTTCAGAAAACGTGCTTATCTCGGCGAGAAAAAGCGATTTCGGCAATAAAATTTAAAACGCGTGTAAAACATAAACCAAACGATGAAATTGGTTATTTCTTCATGTATAATGATCAACTCGATACTCCCTAGCCCCCAACAGCCTTTTTTTTCATAACACTTTAACCAGAGTGACGGGAGAGCGGCATTTCAGAAAACGTGCTTATCTCGGCGAGAAAAAGCGATTTCGGCAATAAAATTTAAAACGCGTGTAAAACATAAACCAAACGATGAAATTGGTTATTTCTTCATGTATAATGATCAACTCGATACTCCCTAGCCCCCAACAGCCTTTTTTTTCATAACACTTTAACCAGAGTGACGGGAGAGCGGCATTTCAGAAAACGTGCTTATCTCGGCGAGAAAAAGCGATTTCGGCAATAAAATTTAAAACGCGTGTAAAACATAAACCAAACGATGAAATTGGTTATTTCTTCATGTATAATGATCAACTCGAGTCGAGCTCCAGGGAGAGAGGCTGATTTTTCGCTTTTTGAGGCCGACCGACGAACCGGCGCGGGGCGGACTCAAAAGCCCGCAGAGCCGTAGGCACTTAGAAAAGTTTCGCCTTTGGCTGTGAGCTCCAGGGGGAGAGGCTGGTTTTGCGTTATTTTAGGCCGGCTGGAGAACCGGCGCGGGTCGGACGCACAATCCCCGCAGAGCCGTGGGCACTTAGAAAATTTTTGCCAAGTTGGCTCTGAGCGCCTGGTACCTAATATGGAAGTATAGAGGCCGACTTTCGGGCAAGATCACGCCGCGTTAGGCTTCCAGGACCCCGGCTAAGCAATTTTACCGGGCCGCCCGGTTCTTTTTTTGAACCAGCCCGGTTCTTTTTACACTTCCAGCTGGAGCTCAGCAGCGGCTTTTTGCCTAAGATCACGCCGGGTTAGGCTTCCAGGACCTCGGCTAAGCAATTCTACCGGGCCGCCCGGTTCTTTTTTTGAACCAGCCCGGTTCTTTTTACACTTCCAGCTGGAGCTCACGAGCGGCTTTTTGGACAAGATCACGCCGTGTTAGGCTTCCAGAGCCCCGGCTAAGATATTTTACCGGCCCGCCCGGTTCTTTTTTTTAACCAGCCCGGTTCTTTTTACACTTCCAGCTGGAGCTCAGCAGCGGGTTTTTGGACAAGATCACGCCGTGTTAGGCTTCCAGAGCCCCGGCTAAGCAATTTTACAGGGTCGCCCGGTTCTTTTTTTTAACCACCCCGGTTTTTTTTACACTTCCAGCTGGAGCTCAGCAGCGGCTTTTTGCACAGTATCACGCCGGGTTAGGCTTCCAGAGCCCCGGCTAAGCAATTTTACCGGGCCGCCCGGTTCTTTTTTTTAACCAGCCCGGTTCTTTTTACACTTCCAGCTGGAGCTCAGCAGCGGCTTTTTGGACAAGATCACGCCGTGTTAGGCTTCCAGAGCCCCGGCTAAGCAATTTTACCGGGTCGCCCGGTTCTTTTTTTTTAACCAGCCCGGTTCTTTTTACACTTCCAGCTGGAGCTCAGCAGCGGCTTTTTGGACAAGATCACGCCGTGTTAGGCTTCCAGAGCCCCGGCTAAGCAATTTTACCGGGTCGCCCGGTTCTTTTTTTAACCAGCCCGGTTCTTTTTACACTTCCAGCTGGAGCTCAGCATCGTGTAAAACATAAACCAAACGATGAAATTGGTTATTTCTTCATGTATAATGATCAACTCGATACTCCCTAGCCCCCAACAGCCTTTTTTTTTCATAACACTTTAACCAGAGTGACGGGAGAGCGGCATTTCAGAAAACGTGCTTATCTCGGCGAGAAAAAGCGATTTCGGCAATAAAATTTAAAACGCGTGTAAAACATAAACCAAACGATGAAATTGGTTATTTCTTCATGTATAATGATCAACTCGATACTCCCTAGCCCCCAACAGCCTTTTTTTTCATAACACTTTAAAGGGAAATGTGCTTTCAGCAGTTAGCAAACATATTTTTCAAGGTTGTGTTAAACATATAATCATATCAATATAATATCTAGTATTGGGGGGAGGCTCGGTTGCGGTTTCCGCCAGTTCTGAGTTCCTCCCCCGCGTGCTCCTCCTTTTGATGTCTTGGATGCCCTGGCTGCAGAGGCGTTGCTACACTGAAGGAGGGGAGATGGTGGCTGTGGTAACGCTGATTGGAGAGGGAGTGTGGTGTGGTGTGAATTGATCTTCTCGACCCCCACATTGGGAGTGCAGGGTCTGCTTTCTTCCCCCAACCGGTTGTCCTCTCCACAGGTGGCCGACTCCTGCTGGGTTTAACTTCTTAGTAAACTAACACATAATGGTAATGGTGGTAGTGTCTAGCCTTACTTGGGCCTTTCGGCACATATTGAGTGGATGTGGGGTAGCTGATGTGCAGTTCCTTGGGCGAACATTGGGTAGATGTGGGATGACTTTGATGTGACTTCTTCAAACTGTATATAGCCAATTTTGATCATCTACAATCTATGAATCAGAGCTGCAGTTGACTAGGAGGAGTGAGGTCCCTTTGAACTGACGGGGAACATTTCGCCTATGCAAAGAGGCTCTGCTCATTGTCATTGGGGACTTCTTACGAAACAAGCACAGAAGTAACATAGGGACAGGAGGGAAACGTGGGGCTGACGGGGGTCAAGGGACATTCCTTGAACCGGATGGAAAGCATTTAGTTTAGAGGAGAGTCGTGGGCTCATGAAGGTAGGGCCTCCTGGTCTGGCGGGCCAAGGCTTCCCCCGAGATTATTCCAACAGATAACACCTCGAGGTCGGTGATCAAAGAACAATACCACGTCCAGGTGGTTGGGCTTCGAGAGGAAAACCCCCAACTCCTGACCGCAGTGATGACACCTCGACGGGGAGGAGATGACCATCGACCAATCATCACACAATATTTTGCATGCTTTAAATATTCATATTGTGTTTCTTTAAAACTGGGCAACCCGGAAGAATGTGTCGTCTTTTGGTGGTCACAGAAACGCACGAGTTTTAGTGTGAGGGACCCGGGACCCAGGCCTGTATTAGAGCACTTTGTTAGGAATAAACATTTGGTAAATTTGGTCTGATTGATCTACTGGTCTTCTCTTTGACAGAACGAACTCGCAAAATTGTTAGGTGCGCCAGTGTGTGGATTAGGACATAGAAACTTGTGTTAAAGTTGATCGTAATTTGGAGTCAGATCAATAGCTAAAATCCGTATCCTAACAATTTCTTGGTGACCCTGACGTGATGTCAAGAGAAGGGTAATTGACAACTCGTGGTCTGTATCCAGGACACCGGACAGCGTCCGGGACGCTGTCTCTCGGTCGGCGAACCGTTTGGGAATAAAGTGCACAACGTTGAGCTGGTACAACGTCTCCTCAACCCTGAGCGCTCATCACTGATAAGGTAAGCAGAATACCTGTTACTATAAGTCGAAATTCTGCAAATTGAAAAAGGAAATTTAAGAGGAGACTGTTGTTCAGATCAAATAAAGTGTGCAAGAGATACATACGGCAAATAAGTTTGGAACTTACGTGTGTGACGTGTACGGTAAAGTCAGGGACTTACGCGTATTACGAATAGGTCCGGGACCTAGCCTAGTCGTGGCGGACAAGGGTACGTTGACGAGCGTATTCAAATAGCCAGGTTTTTTTTGAGATCCTGGGAGGTGTGAGGCTCTCCCGAAAACATCCGGTGGTAACAGTTCCTTCTGTGAGAGATCAGACCGCTAAAACATCCAAAATGCCCCAAATTGATAGGAGTGTGTGTGGTGTGTGAGATAGTGTGTGTGATGAGAGGAGTGCGTGTGCTGAGAGGAATGAATGGAGTGAGATAGTGTGTGTGATGAGAGGTGTGAATGGTAGGATAAATTGACAGTAAAAAACAGTACTAGCAAAAACCAACCGTAATACACAGGCTAGTAATTTTGTTGAAGGGTAAATTTAATCCTGCATTGAGGATCCTCAAAGTAAAAAAAAAAAAAGTAAAAAAAAAAAAAAGTAAAACAAAAAATTGAAAAAAAATTGGAAAAATCTAAAAATACCAAGTTAAGACAGGAAATAAAAAACGGTAAATCTCTAACTCTTGAAGGTGATGAGAAGTACATGGCAAGTAGATTTCTTAATTGTATGCGATACATGCCAAAGTGGAAGAGAAAGCGGTGGAAATAGATAAGAAAGGAGTTGAATACAAGGGCATTTATCCATCTTTGCATGATGTAACACCCCCGAGTGCCCCCACACTCGGAGTGACTGCTGTTGGACCGCCGCCGTACGGCAGCCCCGGAGTGATGGCTCCAGTGGTGACGTTGGGTGGCCGACTGGTAGTGGATGTCGAGGGCGAAGGCGAAAGGGCGGATCAAAGTATTGTACAACTGATTGAACAAGCAGTAAATAGAGAGAGGCGACGGATCAGGGAGGAGGAGGCGTCCCGCGTGGACACTTCCACCCCCGCTCCGAGCTCTCAAACGTCCAACATAACGAAAGGAGTAGGTGGGCATAGACTAAGTGCCGAGAACGAGGAGCTAAAAAAGAAAGTTGATCAAGTTGATGAGCAGCGTAGACAGGAAGCTCAGATGTTGAAATGGGTAACGGAGAAAATAAGACAAGACGCGAAGAGTGAGTGGAGACAGAAAGAGCATTCACAGCGGGACAGTAGCGGTGAGGAGGAAGATGATGTTGTGATGCAACAGAGGAAAATGTTGGAGTACGCGAATCTGAATGGTAGAAAAAAGGGCGGACAGGGAGAGAGCCAGACACGGAGAGAATATAATTTGCGGAGTACTCGTGGACAGATGATACAAGCAGAGGTTCAGAAAAATGAGTTGATGTGTCCCCTAGTGGCAACAGCGGATGGTCAGCGTTACGAGCCCATGGTGCTCCGTGATGTAACTGCGATGATGGAAAAGATGCCCCCACTACACAGAGGAGGCAAGGTGTGGCTGAACAAGTTTTTGGCTCTAATGAGTGGACAGAGTTGTACACTTGGTGACATGCGACAGATGTTGGCAGGAGCATGCTCCCTAGTGCAATTGCAGGCGATTGAGGAAGCAGCAGGCACAGCGAGACTGGGGAGGGAGGTGCCCTTGCCACAAATAGCAGCGCCCCTGTTTGAAAACATTAAAATGACTTTCCCACAACCCACCGATTTGGCCCCCACTATGTTTCCTTATGATGTGAAAATGTCACCTGCCCAACATTATGTAACATGTGTGGAGAGTTGGATTGAAACCACAGGTCGCCATCCGGCTCTCACGCACGAGGCAGAGGTGCTCTTCCGGACGGCGCTGGTGGATGGACTTCCGCCAGATGTGAAGAAGCAGTTAATGTCAGACCCTGACATTCTGGTTTGTGCCGAGGAACGATTTAAACGTCATCTTTTGCATCACTGCAGAATGTTTACTGAGTCACAAGTTAAAGTTGATAACGAGACAGACGCATTATCCAAACAGTTGTTGAAATTACAGTTGGCAAAAATGCATGGTGAAGCTAGACAGTCTAAATCACAGAAAAAGGAAATGCAAATGTCACAGGCTCCTCAGGTGGTGGGACGCGGAAGGGGCCAGTTCCGGGGCGGATACAGAGGACGGGGAGGGAGTGCACCTGCTTACCCGGGGAGGGCGACATACAAAAACCATTCGCCCAACGCATGCTACATCTGCGGCGAAACCGATCACTGGGCAAGAGAGTGCCCGTAGTATCGACCGCACGGAGCCGGCCGTCCAGCCGGAGGCCCGCCACATCAACCCGAGGAGCCGATACAACAAACACGAACAGCTCCCTCGAGTGGACGACCCTGGCAACAGCCACAAGCACACAGAGGTCAGTACTATCAACATGATGATCTCTGGTGTGGACAATTCGAATAGGGATGCCCGGGGAGCCAGAGAAGCAGCGGCCCGGCGGAGCCAATGCTTCATGTGACAGTGGAGGGAAAACCTGTGCAGATGCTGGTGGACACAGGCGCAACATATTCATCAATAAACACTGCCCTTCCTGTATCCTCACTGTCAAAGAAAACAACAACTTTGGTCGGCTTCTCGGGAAAACCACAAACTCTGCCTTTTACCAAACCACTTGAGACTGTGATCACCCGGACGGGGTGTAGACTCTGGCACAAATACATCCATTCCACGGACACCCCAATCAATTAGATGGGGAGGGACTTGTTGTCAGCCGTTGAAGCCAGAATTCTGTGCGGGCCAGAGGGAGTGATTATTCAATTTCCAGATGGCATCAGCATCCAGTGCTCACAACCAATACAACAACATGGTCAGTGGCTGATGGCGCCCCTACCAACAGAAGCAGAAACGGCAACCATCTACTGGGCCAGGCTGGAGCCAGAGACCCCTGCTGGTGGTGGTGTGTTCTCGACCTACCAACTGTGGAAACCCTGGATCTGCTCACTGACGCCATACCACCCACCTGTTGATCCTTTGCATTGCACTCTATATTATGACCGAAAAAGTGATGATGTATATCGGGATTTGTTTGAAGAAATTGAAGGGCACATGTGGGATTTAATTTCATCATGCATTTTGATTGGTAAAGAGGGAGTTGCAGCGGTAACTGAGCTGACACATGAACAAATGCAGTGGTTCAAAATGACAGAAAAAGGGGTGCCACACATTTCCCTAGCTATTGCCCCAGGACACAAGGCCAGACAATTGGGCTCAATGGTCAAGCAGTTGTTGCAACAGACCGATTGGCGGGAAACTCACATTCCTAATTTGTACTGGTTTGAGTCTCAGAATGCATACCAAATTAAACAACCCATGGCAGACAGGATTGCTGGAGATGTTGGTGTCCCGCGGTCCAGTAATCTGGACGGGGAACACCCAGACTCCTGTTTGCGTTCTACGTTGAAGCCTAAGCCCGGCCTGTTTAAGCCGACCCCGTGGCTGGGAGCAGAGGTGATCATTGATTTCACCGACATGTATACAAGAGTGAATGGGAAACGCTTTTTGCTTGTGTTGGTTGACGCTTACTCAGGCTGGCCTGAGGCATATCCGTGCTCGAAAGAAGATTCTGCTGCTGTGATCAAGGCTTTGATCACCCATTACATCCCCACGCATGGTTTTCCAGCCCTGATCCGCTCTGACAATGGTACACACTTTAACAACAAAGCCTTGGCCAAGGTGGAATCAATTTTGCGTTTGAAGCATCGATTCGGCTGTGTCTACCATCCTCAGAGCCAGGGCAAAGTTGAACGAATGAACCGGACGTTGAAGGAAAAACTGGCCAAAATTATGGCTCAAACAAAAATGAATTGGCTCCAAGCTCTTCCGCTTGCCTTGTTGTCTGTGCGGCAATCTGTTAACAGGCACACTGGATTTGCACCGTTTGAATTGATGACAGGTCGTCTAATGCCGGGACCAGCAACGACGCTCGTCCCACCGGAGGATGTTACGGTACCAAATTGGTCTCATACAGCATAAGGGTCCTATTTGTCTGCTTTGGTGTCCAGTGTTTCTGCACAGATTGGAGAGAAAACCGCTGCGGCGGAGGAAGGCGTGTCGGTGGAGAAACAGCTCACATGTACACGTCTACGTCAGAGTCATCTCCAGAAAGTGGACGGAGCCCAGGTGGAAGGGCCCCTTTCGTGTCTTGGCCAGGACCTCTCACATGGCCCAGCTCGACTTCAAAGGACGCCGGTGGTATCACTACACACACCTACGTCCGGCCCCAGAGTTTGTTCCGTCAGGATGAAGGTATTCTTGATTGGCCGTGTCCCAGACCCGGCCAAAAGGGGGGTGACAGAAGGAGAAGGAGCAGCAATACGGAAAAGTAAAGGAGAGGGCTCGAAAGGATTTTCGGATTTTTCAGAATTAATTTTAGTAGTGCTATTTTTAGTAAGTTGTCTTTTTGTGTGGACATTGATGACAATTGATGAGACTATCCAGCAGAAAACGTCCCAGATTCAAATTTCACCCACCTATAGACAATATTGATGCAAAGGAGAAGTAGTTTTTGTG
The DNA here is from genome assembly GCF_054491065.1 of Syngnathus leptorhynchus. Classification (NCBI taxonomy): domain Eukaryota; kingdom Metazoa; phylum Chordata; class Actinopteri; order Syngnathiformes; family Syngnathidae; genus Syngnathus; species Syngnathus leptorhynchus. Next base: position 104,856 of record NW_028232139.1, on the reverse strand, counting down.
AACACAACAGAAGAGCTCTCACGAGAAGAACAGGAAGGTTTGAGACAGAGATGTGACAGCGGGAATTGGCAAATGCATGTCACATTGTCTAATTGGACAGAGACAAACCAAACGTTACAGGACAAATTGGAAAAGTACCAGAGAAGGGTGTGGAGGAAGCAAATTGAACAGGTAAGGGAAATATTGGATTTAGCCCCACCAGACAGAGAAGGGACATGTATTCACCAATGTAAAGGGGATGGACGGTTTGTAGTTGCTTCATGTCATGGAAAAGGTAAATTAACATACGGAGAAATGTGGTTGTTTTATTCTCAATGCTTAGGGGGTGAGTTTAGTTTGTCTTTGGTTGAGAGGGCATTGGAGAGTCACGGCATACAATTATTCACTAAAAAAGAAAGCCCGTTTTTGACAACCATGTGACTCAACAAAATATGACATGTTTAAAGTTAAAGGGGACCGGCATAAGTATTGGGACAATAGATTCCACATGGTGCAAATTCAAGTTGTCACTGACTGTAACCTCTCCTCTCTCTCGTGCAGACATCTGGTTGTGGTGTGGTGATGACAAATTATATGATCGCTTGCCGAAGAATGCATCAGGTATCTGTGCCCTCGTGTCTTTGATAATGCCTGTGGTGGTTGTCCCCATTGAAATACAGAATCTCAATTGGGACCTGGAGTCCCCATTGACGGAGCTCCTAAAGCGAGCCAAAAGAAACGTTTTGCCCCCGTGGTTGAGCGACGATGATCCAACATATATTGACGCTATAGGAGTGCCCCGAGGTGTACCAGATGAGTATAAACTCGTTAATCAAGTGGCCTCGGGATTCGAAAGTATCTTCCTATGGATCACCCCCAATAAAAATGTAGACCGTATTAATTACGTTCATTACAATGTCCAACGACTTGGTAATTATACAGCTGAATCATTTGCCGCAGTTCATGAACAATTGGCCGCGACGTCATTAATGGCGTTCCAAAATAGAATTGCGTTGGACATGCTATTGGCTAAGGAACATGGTGTGTGTGGAATGTTTGGTGATGCATGTTGTACTTTCATCCCAAACAACACGGCACCAGGGGGACGACTGACCAAGGCGTTGGAAGGACTAAGGACACTGAATAAAAAGATGAAAGATCATTCAGGTGTACACACCGATATTTGGTTTGATTGGATGAAAACGTTTGGAAACTGGAAAGGGCTCATCATGTCTGTGCTTGTTGCTGTGGCTATTTTTACTACAATTATGATGTTATGCGGTTGTTGTTGTGTTCCATGTATTAGATCACTCACTGTCCGGTTGATCGAGAAAACCGTTGGCCCGTTGCCACCGATGGGCCAATATACCCTGGTGGCTCAACATGAGCCGCGGGAGGAAGAAAGGACCGATAGCGCACTGGTAGATATTTGCTAGAGTCGCGGGTGATGACCTCATAAATGAGGTCATGAGAGGGAATAAAGGGAAATGTGCTTTCAGCAGTTAGCAAACATATTTTTCAAGGTTGTGTTAAACATATAATCATATCAATATAATATCTAGTATTGGGGGGAGGCTCGGTTGCGGTTTCCGCCAGTTCTGAGTTCCTCCCCCGCGTGCTCCTCCTTTTGATGTCTTGGATGCCCTGGCTGCAGAGGCGTTGCTACACTGAAGGAGGGGAGATGGTGGCTGTGGTAACGCTGATTGGAGAGGGAGTGTGGTGTGGTGTGAATTGATCTTCTCGACCCCCACATTGGGAGTGCAGGGTCTGCTTTCTTCCCCCAACCGGTTGTCCTCTCCACAGGTGGCCGACTCCTGCTGGGTTTAACTTCTTAGTAAACTAACACATAATGGTAATGGTGGTAGTGTCTAGCCTTACTTGGGCCTTTCGGCACATATTGAGTGGATGTGGGGTAGCTGATGTGCAGTTCCTTGGGCGAACATTGGGTAGATGTGGGATGACTTTGATGTGACTTCTTCAAACTGTATATAGCCAATTTTGATCATCTACAATCTATGAATCAGAGCTGCAGTTGACTAGGAGGAGTGAGGTCCCTTTGAACTGACGGGGAACATTTCGCCTATGCAAAGAGGCTCTGCTCATTGTCATTGGGGACTTCTTACGAAACAAGCACAGAAGTAACATAGGGACAGGAGGGAAACGTGGGGCTGACGGGGGTCAAGGGACATTCCTTGAACCGGATGGAAAGCATTTAGTTTAGAGGAGAGTCGTGGGCTCATGAAGGTAGGGCCTCCTGGTCTGGCGGGCCAAGGCTTCCCCCGAGATTATTCCAACAGATAACACCTCGAGGTCGGTGATCAAAGAACAATACCACGTCCAGGTGGTTGGGCTTCGAGAGGAAAACCCCCAACTCCTGACCGCAGTGATGACACCTCGACGGGGAGGAGATGACCATCGACCAATCATCACACAATATTTTGCATGCTTTAAATATTCATATTGTGTTTCTTTAAAACTGGGCAACCCGGAAGAATGTGTCGTCTTTTGGTGGTCACAGAAACGCACGAGTTTTAGTGTGAGGGACCCGGGACCCAGGCCTGTATTAGAGCACTTTGTTAGGAATAAACATTTGGTAAATTTGGTCTGATTGATCTACTGGTCTTCTCTTTGACAGAACGAACTCGCAAAATTGTTAGGTGCGCCAGTGTGTGGATTAGGACATAGAAACTTGTGTTAAAGTTGATCGTAATTTGGAGTCAGATCAATAGCTAAAATCCGTATCCTAACAACTTTAACCAGAGTGACGGGAGAGCGGCATTTCAGAAAACGTGCTTATCTCGGCGAGAAAAAGCGATTTCGGCAATAAAATTTAAAACGCGTGTAAAACATAAACCAAACGATGAAATTGGTTATTTCTTCATGTATAATGATCAACTCGATACTCCCTAGCCCCCAACAGCCTTTTTTTTCATAACACTTTAACCAGAGTGACGGGAGAGCGGCATTTCAGAAAACGTGCTTATCTCGGCGAGAAAAAGCGATTTCGGCAATAAAATTTAAAACGCGTGTAAAACATAAACCAAACGATGAAATTGGTTATTTCTTCATGTATAATGATCAACTCGATACTCCCTAGCCCCCAACAGCCTTTTTTTTCATAACACTTTAACCAGAGGGACGGGAGAGCGGCATTTCAGAAAACGTGCTTATCTCGGCGAGAAAAAGCGATTTCGGCAATAAAATTTAAAACGCGTGTAAAACATAAACCAAACGATGAAATTGGTTATTTCTTCATGTATAATGATCAACTCGATACTCCCTAGCCCCCAACAGCCTTTTTTTTCATAACACTTTAACCAGAGTGACGGGAGAGCGGCATTTCAGAAAACGTGCTTATCTCGGCGAGAAAAAGCGATTTCGGCAATAAAATTTAAAACGCGTGTAAAACATAAACCAAACGATGAAATTGGTTATTTCTTCATGTATAATGATCAACTCGATACTCCCTAGCCCCCAACAGCCTTTTTTTTCATAACACTTTAACCAGAGTGACGGGAGAGCGGCATTTCAGAAAACGTGCTTATCTCGGCGAGAAAAAGCGATTTCGGCAATAAAATTTAAAACGCGTGTAAAACATAAACCAAACGATGAAATTGGTTATTTCTTCATGTATAATGATCAACTCGATACTCCCTAGCCCCCAACAGCCTTTTTTTTCATAACACTTTAACCAGAGTGACGGGAGAGCGGCATTTCAGAAAACGTGCTTATCTCGGCGAGAAAAAGCGATTTCGGCAATAAAATTTAAAACGCGTGTAAAACATAAACCAAACGATGAAATTGGTTATTTCTTCATGTATAATGATCAACTCGATACTCCCTAGCCCCCAACAGCCTTTTTTTTCATAACACTTTAACCAGAGTGACGGGAGAGCGGCATTTCAGAAAACGTGCTTATCTCGGCGAGAAAAAGCGATTTCGGCAATAAAATTTAAAACGCGTGTAAAACATAAACCAAACGATGAAATTGGTTATTTCTTCATGTATAATGATCAACTCGATACTCCCTAGCCCCCAACAGCCTTTTTTTTCATAACACTTTAACCAGAGTGACGGGAGAGCGGCATTTCAGAAAACGTGCTTATCTCGGCGAGAAAAAGCGATTTCGGCAATAAAATTTAAAACGCGTGTAAAACATAAACCAAACGATGAAATTGGTTATTTCTTCATGTATAATGATCAACTCGATACTCCCTAGCCCCCAACAGCCTTTTTTTTCATAACACTTTAACCAGAGTGACGGGAGAGCGGCATTTCAGAAAACGTGCTTATCTCGGCGAGAAAAAGCGATTTCGGCAATAAAATTTAAAACGCGTGTAAAACATAAACCAAACGATGAAATTGGTTATTTCTTCATGTATAATGATCAACTCGATACTCCCTAGCCCCCAACAGCCTTTTTTTTCATAACACTTTAACCAGAGTGACGGGAGAGCGGCATTTCAGAAAACGTGCTTATCTCGGCGAGAAAAAGCGATTTCGGCAATAAAATTTAAAACGCGTGTAAAACATAAACCAAACGATGAAATTGGTTATTTCTTCATGTATAATGATCAACTCGATACTCCCTAGCCCCAAACAGCCTTTTTTTTCATAACACTTTAACCAGAGTGACGGGAGAGCGTCATTTCAGAAAACGTGCTTATCTCGGCGAGAAAAAGCGATTTCGGCAATAAAATTTAAAACGCGTGTAAAACATAAACCAAACGATGAAATTGGTTATTTCTTCATGTATAATGATCAACTCGATACTCCCTAGCCCCCAACAGCCTTTTTTTTCATAACACTTTAACCAGAGTGACGGGAGAGCGGCATTTCAGAAAACGTGCTTATCTCGGCGAGAAAAAGCGATTTCGGCAATAAAATTTAAAACGCGTGTAAAACATAAACCAAACGATGAAATTGGTTATTTCTTCATGTATAATGATCAACTCGATACTCCCTAGCCCCCAACAGCCTTTTTTTTCATAACACTTTAACCAGAGTGACGGGAGAGCGACATTTCAGAAAACGTGCTTATCTCGGCGAGAAAAAGCGATTTCGGCAATAAAATTTAAAACGCGTGTAAAACATAAACCAAACGATGAAATTGGTTATTTCTTCATGTATAATGATCAACTCGATACTCCCTAGCCCCCAACAGCCTTTTTTTTCATAACACTTTAACCAGAGTGACGGGAGAGCGGCATTTCAGAAAACGTGCTTATCTCGGCGAGAAAAAGCGATTTCGGCAATAAAATTTAAAACGCGTGTAAAACATAAACCAAACGATGAAATTGGTTATTTCTTCATGTATAATGATCAACTCGATACTCCCTAGCCCCCAACAGCCTTTTTTTTCATAACACTTTAACCAGAGTGACGGGAGAGCGGCATTTCAGAAAACGTGCTTATCTCGGCGAGAAAAAGCGATTTCGGCAATAAAATTTAAAACGCGTGTAAAACATAAACCAAACGATGAAATTGGTTATTTCTTCATGTATAATGATCAACTCGATACTCCCTAGCCCCCAACAGCCTTTTTTTTCATAACACTTTAACCAGAGTGACGGGAGAGCGGCATTTCAGAAAACGTGCTTATCTCGGCGAGAAAAAGCGATTTCGGCAATAAAATTTAAAACGCGTGTAAAACATAAACCAAACGATGAAATTGGTTATTTCTTCATGTATAATGATCAACTCGATACTCCCTAGCCCCCAACAGCCTTTTTTTTCATAACACTTTAACCAGAGTGACGGGAGAGCGGCATTTCAGAAAACGTGCTTATCTCGGCGAGAAAAAGCGATTTCGGCAATAAAATTTAAAACGCGTGTAAAACATAAACCAAACGATGAAATTGGTTATTTCTTCATGTATAATGATCAACTCGATACTCCCTAGCCCCCAACAGCCTTTTTTTTCATAACACTTTAACCAGAGTGACGGGAGAGCGGCATTTCAGAAAACGTGCTTATCTCGGCGAGAAAAAGCGATTTCGGCAATAAAATTTAAAACGCGTGTAAAACATAAACCAAACGATGAAATTGGTTATTTCTTCATGTATAATGATCAACTCGATACTCCCTAGCCCCCAACAGCCTTTTTTTTCATAACACTTTAACCAGAGTGACGGGAGAGCGGCATTTCAGAAAACGTGCTTATCTCGGCGAGAAAAAGCGATTTCGGCAATAAAATTTAAAACGCGTGTAAAACATAAACCAAACGATGAAATTGGTTATTTCTTCATGTATAATGATCAACTCGATACTCCCTAGCCTCCAACAGCCTTTTTTTTCATAACACTTTAACCAGAGTGACGGGAGAGCGGCATTTCAGAAAACGTGCTTATCTCGGCGAGAAAAAGCGATTTCGGCAATAAAATTTAAAACGCGTGTAAAACATAAACCAAACGATGAAATTGGTTATTTCTTCATGTATAATGATCAACTCGATACTCCCTAGCCCCCAACAGCCTTTTTTTTCATAACACTTTAACCAGAGTGACGGGAGAGCGGCATTTCAGAAAACGTGCTTATCTCGGCGAGAAAAAGCGATTTCGGCAATAAAATTTAAAACGCGTGTAAAACATAAACCAAACGATGAAATTGGTTATTTCTTCATGTATAATGATCAACTCGATACTCCCCAGCCCCCAACAGCCTTTTTTTTCATAACACTTTAACCAGAGTGACGGGAGAGCGGCATTTCAGAAAACGTGCTTATCTCGGCGAGAAAAAGCGATTTCGGCAATAAAATTTAAAACGCGTGTAAAACATAAACCAAACGATGAAATTGGTTATTTCTTCATGTATAATGATCAACTCGATACTCCCTAGCCCCCAACAGCCTTTTTTTTCATAACACTTTAACCAGAGTGACGGGAGAGCGGCATTTCAGAAAACGTGCTTATCTCGGCGAGAAAAAGCGATTTCGGCAATAAAATTTAAAACGCGTGTAAAACATAAACCAAACGATGAAATTGGTTATTTCTTCATGTATAATGATCAACTCGATACTCCCTAGCCCCCAACAGCCTTTTTTTTCATAACACTTTAACCAGAGTGACGGGAGAGCGGCATTTCAGAAAACGTGCTTATCTCGGCGAGAAAAAGCGATTTCGGCAATAAAATTTAAAACGCGTGTAAAACATAAACCAAACGATGAAATTGGTTATTTCTTCATGTATAATGATCAACTCGATACTCCCTAGCCCCCAACAGCCTTTTTTTTCATAACACTTTAACCAGAGTGACGGGAGAGCGGCATTTCAGAAAACGTGCTTATCTCGGCGAGAAAAAGCGATTTCGGCAATAAAATTTAAAACGCGTGTAAAACATAAACCAAACGATGAAATTGGTTATTTCTTCATGTATAATGATCAACTCGATACTCCCTAGCCCCCAACAGCCTTTTTTTTCATAACACTTTAACCGAGTGACGGGAGAGCGGCATTTCAGAAAACGTGCTTATCTCGGCGAGAAAAAGCGATTTCGGCAATAAAATTTAAAACGCGTGTAAAACATAAACCAAACGATGAAATTGGTTATTTCTTCATGTATAATGATCAACTCGATACTCCCTAGCCCCCAACAGCCTTTTTTTTCATAACACTTTAACCAGAGTGACGGGAGAGCGGCATTTCAGAAAACGTGCTTATCTCGGCGAGAAAAAGCGATTTCGGCAATAAAATTTAAAACGCGTGTAAAACACAAACCAAACGATGAAATTGGTTATTTCTTCATGTATAATGATCAACTCGATACTCCCTAGCCCCCAACAGCCTTTTTTTTCATAACACTTTAACCAGAGTGACGGGAGAGCGGCATTTCAGAAAACGTGCTTATCTCGGCGAGAAAAAGCGATTTCGGCAATAAAATTTAAAACGCGTGTAAAACATAAACCAAACGATGAAATTGGTTATTTCTTCATGTATAATAATCAACTCGATACTCCCTAGCCCCCAACAGCCTTTTTTTTCATAACACTTTAACCAGAGTGACGGGAGAGCGGCATTTCAGAAAACGTGCTTATCTCGGCGAGAAAAAGCGATTTCGGCAATAAAATTTAAAACGCGTGTAAAACATAAATTAAACGATGAAATTGGTTATTTCTTCATGTATAATGATCAACTCGATACTCCCTAGCCCCCAACAGCCTTTTTTTCATAACACTTTAACCAGAGTGACGGGAGAGCGGCATTTCAGAAAACGTGCTTATCTCGGCGAGAAAAAGCGATTTCGGCAATAAAATTTAAAACGCGTGTAAAACATAAACCAAACGATGAAATTGGTTATTTCTTCATGTATAATGATCAACTCGATACTCCCTAGCCCCCAACAGCCTTTTTTTTCATAACACTTTAACCAGAGTGACGGGAGAGCGGCATTTCAGAAAACGTGCTTATCTCGGCGAGAAAAAGCGATTTCGGCAATAAAATTTAAAACGCGTGTAAAACATAAACCAAACGATGAAATTGGTTATTTCTTCATGTATAATAATCAACTCGATACTCCCTAGCCCCCAACAGCCTTTTTTTTCATAACACTTTAACCAGAGTGACGGGAGAGCGGCATTTCAGAAAACGTGCTTATCTCGGCGAGAAAAAGCGATTTCGGCAATAAAATTTAAAACGCGTGTAAAACATAAACCAAACGATGAAATTGGTTATTTCTTCATGTATAATGATCAACTCGATACTCCCTAGCCCCCAACAGCCTTTTTTTTCATAACACTTTAACCAGAGTGACGGGAGAGCGGCATTTCAGAAAACGTGCTTATCTCGGCGAGAAAAAGCGATTTCGGCAATAAAATTTAAAACGCGTGTAAAACATAAACCAAACGATGAAATTGGTTATTTCTTCATGTATAATGATCAACTCGATACTCCCTAGCCCCCAACAGCCTTTTTTTTTCATAACACTTTAACCAGAGTGACGGGAGAGCGGCATTTCAGAAAACGTGCTTATCTCGGCGAGAAAAAGCGATTTCGGCAATAAAATTTAAAACGCGTGTAAAACATAAACCAAACGATGAAATTGGTTATTTCTTCATGTATAATGATCAACTCGATACTCCCTAGCCCCCAACAGCCTTTTTCTTCATAACACTTTAACCAGAGTGACGGGAGAGCGGCATTTCAGAAAACGTGCTTATCTCGGCGAGAAAAAGCGATTTCGGCAATAAAATTTAAAACGCGTGTAAAACATAAACCAAACGATGAAATTGGTTATTTCTTCATGTATAATGATCAACTCGATACTCCCTAGCCCCCAACAGCCTTTTTTTTCATAACACTTTAACCAGAGTGACGGGAGAGCGGCATTTCAGAAAACGTGCTTATCTCGGCGAGAAAAAGCGATTTCGGCAATAAAATTTAAAACGCGTGTAAAACATAAACCAAACGATGAAATTGGTTATTTCTTCATGTATAATGATCAACTCGATACTCCCTAGCCCCCAACAGCCTTTTTTTTCATAACACTTTAACCAGAGTGACGGGAGAGCGGCATTTCAGAAAACGTGCTTATCTCGGCGAGAAAAAGCGATTTCGGCAATAAAATTTAAAACGCGTGTAAAACATAAACCAAACGATGAAATTGGTTATTTCTTCATGTATAATGATCAACTCGATACTCCCTAGCCCCCAACAGCCTTTTTTTTCATAACACTTTAACCAGAGTGACGGGAGAGCGGCATTTCAGAAAACGTGCTTATCTCGGCGAGAAAAAGCGATTTCGGCAATAAAATTTAAAACGCGTGTAAAACATAAACCAAACGATGAAATTAGTTATTTCTTCATGTATAATGATCAACTCGATACTCCCTAGCCCCCAACAGCCTTTTTTTTCATAACACTTTAACCAGAGTGACGGGAGAGCGGCATTTCAGAAAACGTGCTTATCTCGGCGAGAAAAAGCGATTTCGGCAATAAAATTTAAAACGGTGTAAAACATAAACCAAACGATGAAATTGGTTATTTCTTCATGTATAATGATCAACTCGATACTCCCTAGCCCCCAACAGCCTTTTTTTTCATAACACTTTAACCAGAGTGACGGGAGAGCGGCATTTCAGAAAACGTGCTTATCTCGGCGAGAAAAAGCGATTTCGGCAATAAAATTTAAAACGCGTGTAAAACATAAACCAAACGATGAAATTGGTTATTTCTTCATGTATAATGATCAACTCGATACTCCCTAGCCCCCAACAGCCTTTTTTTTCATAACACTTTAACCAGAGTGACGGGAGAGCGGCATTTCAGAAAACGTGCTTATCTCGGCGAGAAAAAGCGATTTCGGCAATAAAATTTAAAACGCGTGTAAAACATAAACCAAACGATGAAATTGGTTATTTCTTCATCTATAATGATCAACTCGATACTCCCTAGCCCCCAACAGCCTTTTTTTTCATAACACTTTAACCAGAGTGACGGGAGAGCGGCATTTCAGAAAACGTGCTTATCTCGGCGAGAAAAAGCGATTTCGGCAATAAAATTTAAAACGCGTGTAAAACATAAACCAAACGATGAAATTGGTTATTTCTTCATGTATAATGATCAACTCGATACTCCCTATCCCCCAACAGCCTTTTTTTTTCATAACACTCTAACCAGAGTGACGGGAGAGCGGCATTTCAGAAAACGTGCTTATCTCGGCGAGAAAAAGCGATTTCGGCAATAAAATTTAAAACGCGTGTAAAACATAAACCAAACGATGAAATTGGTTATTTCTTCATGTATAATGATCAACTCGATACTCCCTAGCCCCCAACAGCCTTTTTTTTCATAACACTTTAACCGAGTGACGGGAGAGCGGCATTTCAGAAAACGTGCTTATCTCGGCGAGAAAAAGCGATTTCGGCAATAAAATTTAAAACGCGTGTAAAACATAAACCAAACGATGAAATTGGTTATTTCTTCATGTATAATGATCAACTCGATACTCCCTAGCCCCCAACAGCCTTTTTTTCCATAACACTTTAACCAGAGTGACGGGAGAGCGGCATTTCAGAAAACGTGCTTATCTCGGCGAGAAAAAGCGATTTCGGCAATAAAATTTAAAACGCGTGTAAAACACAAACCAAACGATGAAATTGGTTATTTCTTCATGTATAATGATCAACTCGATACTCCCTAGCCCCCAACAGCCTTTTTTTTCATAACACTTTAACCAGAGTGACGGGAGAGCGGCATTTCAGAAAACGTGCTTATCTCGGCGAGAAAAAGCGATTTCGGCAATAAAATTTAAAACGCGTGTAAAACATAAACCAAACGATGAAATTGGTTATTTCTTCATGTATAATGATCAACTCGATACTCCCTAGCCCCCAACAGCCTTTTTTTTCATAACACTTTAACCAGAGTGACGGGAGAGCGGCATTTCAGAAAACGTTCTTATCTCGGCGAGAAAAAGCGATTTCGGGAATAAAATTTAAAACGCGTGTAAAACATAAACCAAACGATGAAATTGGTTATTTCTTCATGTATAATGATCAACTCGATACTCCCTAGCCCCCAACAGCCTTTTCTTTCATAACACTTTAACCAGAGTGACGGGAGAGCGGCATTTCAGAAAACGTGCTTATCTCGGCGAGAAAAAGCGATTTCGGCAATAAAATTTAAAACGCGTGTAAAACATAAACCAAACGAAGTAATTGGTTATTTCTTCATGTATAATGATCAACTCGATACTCCCTAGCCCCCAACAGCCTTTTTTTTCATAACACTTTAACCAGAGTGACGGGAGAGCGGCATTTCAGAAAACGTGCTTATCTCGGCGAGAAAAAGCGATTTCGGCAATAAAATTTAAAACGCGTGTAAAACATAAACCAAACGATGAAATTGGTTATTTCTTCATGTATAATGATCAACTCGATACTCCCTAGCCCCCAACAGCCTTTTTTTTCATAACACTTTAACCAGAGTGACGGGAGAGCGGCATTTCAGAAAACGTGCTTATCTCGGCGAGAAAAAGCGATTTCGGCAATAAAATTTAAAACGCGTGTAAAACATAAACCAAACGATGAAATTGGTTATTTCTTCATGTATAATGATCAACTCGATACTCCCTAGCCCCCAACAGCCTTTTTTTTCATAACACTTTAACCAGAGTGACGGGAGAGCGGCATTTCAGAAAACGTGCTTATCTCGGCGAGAAAAAGCGATTTCGGCAATAAAATTTAAAACGCGTGTAAAACATAAACCAAACGATGAAATTGGTTATTTCTTCATGTATAATGATCAACTCGATACTCCCTAGCCCCCAACAGCCTTTTTTTTTCATAACACTTTAACCAGAGTGACGGGAGAGCGGCATTTCAGAAAACGTGCTTATCTCGGCGAGAAAAAGCGATTTCGGCAATAAAATTTAAAACGCGTGTAAAACATAAACCAAACGATGAAATTGGTTATTTCTTCATGTATAATGATCAACTCGATACTCCCTAGCCCCCAACAGCCTTTTTCTTCATAACACTTTAACCAGAGTGACGGGAGAGCGGCATTTCAGAAAACGTGCTTATCTCGGCGAGAAAAAGCGATTTCGGCAATAAAATTTAAAACGCGTGTAAAACATAAACCAAACGATGAAATTGGTTATTTCTTCATGTATAATGATCAACTCGATACTCCCTAGCCCCCAACAGCCTTTTTTTTCATAACACTTTAACCAGAGTGACGGGAGAGCGGCATTTCAGAAAACGTGCTTATCTCGGCGAGAAAAAGCGATTTCGGCAATAAAATTTAAAACGCGTGTAAAACATAAACCAAACGATGAAATTGGTTATTTCTTCATGTATAATGATCAACTCGATACTCCCTAGCCCCCAACAGCCTTTTTTTTCATAACACTTTAACCGGAGTGACGGGAGAGCGGCATTTCAGAAAACGTGCTTATCTCGGCGAGAAAAAGCGATTTCGGCAATAAAATTTAAAACGCGTGTAAAACATAAACCAAACGATGAAATTGGTTATTTCTTCATGTATAATGATCAACTCGATACTCCCTAGCCCCCAACAGCCTTTTTTTTCATAACACTTTAACCAGAGTGACGGGAGAGCGGCATTTCAGAAAACGTGCTTATCTCGGCGAGAAAAAGCGATTTCGGCAATAAAATTTAAAACGCGTGTAAAACATAAACCAAACGATGAAATTAGTTATTTCTTCATGTATAATGATCAACTCGATACTCCCTAGCCCCCAACAGCCTTTTTTTTCATAACACTTTAACCAGAGTGACGGGAGAGCGGCATTTCAGAAAACGTGCTTATCTCGGCGAGAAAAAGCGATTTCGGCAATAAAATTTAAAACGCGTGTAAAACATAAACCAAACGATGAAATTGGTTATTTCTTCATGTATAATGATCAACTCGATACTCCCTAGCCCCCAACAGCCTTTTTTTTCATAACACTTTAACCAGAGTGACGGGAGAGCGGCATTTCAGAAAACGTGCTTATCTCGGCGAGAAAAAGCGATTTCGGCAATAAAATTTAAAACGCGTGTAAAACATAAACCAAACGATGAAATTGGTTATTTCTTCATGTATAATGATCAACTCGATACTCCCTAGCCCCCAACAGCCTTTTTTTTCATAACACTTTAACCAGAGTGACGGGAGAGCGGCATTTCAGAAAACGTGCTTATCTCGGCGAGAAAAAGCGATTTCGGCAATAAAATTTAAAACGCGTGTAAAACATAAACCAAACGATGAAATTGGTTATTTCTTCATCTATAATGATCAACTCGATACTCCCTAGCCCCCAACAGCCTTTTTTTTCATAACACTTTAACCAGAGTGACGGGAGAGCGGCATTTCAGAAAACGTGCTTATCTCGGCGAGAAAAAGCGATTTCGGCAATAAAATTTAAAACGCGTGTAAAACATAAACCAAACGATGAAATTGGTTATTTCTTCATGTATAATGATCAACTCGATACTCCCTATCCCCCAACAGCCTTTTTTTTTCATAACACTCTAACCAGAGTGACGGGAGAGCGGCATTTCAGAAAACGTGCTTATCTCGGCGAGAAAAAGCGATTTCGGCAATAAAATTTAAAACGCGTGTAAAACATAAACCAAACGATGAAATTGGTTATTTCTTCATGTATAATGATCAACTCGATACTCCCTAGCCCCCAACAGCCTTTTTTTTCATAACACTTTAACCGAGTGACGGGAGAGCGGCATTTCAGAAAACGTGCTTATCTCGGCGAGAAAAAGCGATTTCGGCAATAAAATTTAAAACGCGTGTAAAACATAAACCAAACGATGAAATTGGTTATTTCTTCATGTATAATGATCAACTCGATACTCCCTAGCCCCCAACAGCCTTTTTTTCCATAACACTTTAACCAGAGTGACGGGAGAGCGGCATTTCAGAAAACGTGCTTATCTCGGCGAGAAAAAGCGATTTCGGCAATAAAATTTAAAACGCGTGTAAAACACAAACCAAACGATGAAATTGGTTATTTCTTCATGTATAATGATCAACTCGATACTCCCTAGCCCCCAACAGCCTTTTTTTTCATAACACTTTAACCAGAGTGACGGGAGAGCGGCATTTCAGAAAACGTGCTTATCTCGGCGAGAAAAAGCGATTTCGGCAATAAAATTTAAAACGCGTGTAAAACATAAACCAAACGATGAAATTGGTTATTTCTTCATGTATAATGATCAACTCGATACTCCCTAGCCCCCAACAGCCTTTTTTTTCATAACACTTTAACCAGAGTGACGGGAGAGCGGCATTTCAGAAAACGTTCTTATCTCGGCGAGAAAAAGCGATTTCGGGAATAAAATTTAAAACGCGTGTAAAACATAAACCAAACGATGAAATTGGTTATTTCTTCATGTATAATGATCAACTCGATACTCCCTAGCCCCCAACAGCCTTTTCTTTCATAACACTTTAACCAGAGTGACGGGAGAGCGGCATTTCAGAAAACGTGCTTATCTCGGCGAGAAAAAGCGATTTCGGCAATAAAATTTAAAACGCGTGTAAAACATAAACCAAACGAAGTAATTGGTTATTTCTTCATGTATAATGATCAACTCGATACTCCCTAGCCCCCAACAGCCTTTTTTTTCATAACACTTTAACCAGAGTGACGGGAGAGCGGCATTTCAGAAAACGTGCTTATCTCGGCGAGAAAAAGCGATTTCGGCAATAAAATTTAAAACGCGTGTAAAACATAAACCAAACGATGAAATTGGTTATTTCTTCATGTATAATGATCAACTCGATACTCCCTAGCCCCCAACAGCCTTTTTTTTCATAACACTTTAACCAGAGTGACGGGAGAGCGGCATTTCAGAAAACGTGCTTATCTCGGCGAGAAAAAGCGATTTCGGCAATAAAATTTAAAACGCGTGTAAAACATAAACCAAACGATGAAATTGGTTATTTCTTCATGTATAATGATCAACTCGATACTCCCTAGCCCCCAACAGCCTTTTTTTTCATAACACTTTAACCAGAGTGACGGGAGAGCGGCATTTCAGAAAACGTGCTTATCTCGGCGAGAAAAAGCGATTTCGGCAATAAAATTTAAAACGCGTGTAAAACATAAACCAAACGATGAAATTGGTTATTTCTTCATGTATAATGATCAACTCGATACTCCCTAGCCCCCAACAGCCTTTTTTTTCATAACACTTTAACCAGAGTGACGGGAGAGCGGCATTTCAGAAAACGTGCTTATCTCGGCGAGAAAAAGCGATTTCGGCAATAAAATTTAAAACGCGTGTAAAACATAAACCAAACGATGAAATTGGTTATTTCTTCATGTATAATGATCAACTCGATACTCCCTAGCCCCCAACAGCCTTTTTTTCATAACACTTTAACCAGAGTGACGGGAGAGCGGCATTTCAGAAAACGTGCTTATCTCGGCGAGAAAAAGCGATTTCGGCAATAAAATTTAAAACGCGTGTAAAACATAAACCAAACGATGAAATTGGTTATTTCTTCATGTATAATGATCAACTCGATACTCCCTAGCCCCCAACAGCCTTTTTTTTCATAACACTTTAACCAGAGTGACGGGAGAGCGGCATTTCAGAAAACGTGCTTATCTCGGCGAGAAAAAGCGATTTCGGCAATAAAATTTAAAACGCGTGTAAAACATAAACCAAACGATGAAATTGGTTATTTCTTCATGTATAATGATCAACTCGATACTCCCTAGCCCCCAACAGCCTTTTTTTTCATGACACTTTAACCAGAGTGACGGGAGAGCGGCATTTCAGAAAACGTGCTTATCTCGGCGAGAAAAAGCGATTTCGGCAATAAAATTTAAAACGCATGTAAAACATAAACCAAACGATGAAATTGGTTATTTCTTCATGTATAATGATCAACTCGATACTCCCTAGCCCCCAACAGCCTTTTTTTTCATAACACTTTAACCAGAGTGACGGGAGAGCGGCATTTCAGAAAACGTGCTTATCTCGGCGAGAAAAAGCGATTTTGGCAATAAAATTTAAAACGCGTGTAAAACATAAACCAAACGATGAAATTGGTTATTTCTTCTTGTATAATGATCAACTCGATACTCCCTAGCCCCCAACAGCCTTTTTTTTCATAACACTTTAACCAGAGTGACGGGAGAGCGGCATTTCAGAAAACGTGCTTATCTCGGCGAGAAAAAGCGATTTCGGCAATAAAATTTAAAACGCGTGTAAAACATAAACCAAACGATGAAATTGGTTATTTCTTCATGTATAATGATCAACTCGATACTCCCTAGCCCCCAACAGCCTTTTTTTTCACAACACTTTAACCAGAGTGACGGGAGAGCGGCATTTCAGAAAACGTGCTTATCTCGGCGAGAAAAAGCGATTTCGGCAATAAAATTTAAAACGCGTGTAAAACATAAACCAAACGATGAAATTGGTTATTTCTTCATGTATAATGATCAACTCGATACTCCCTAGCCCCCAACAGCCTTTTTTTTCATAACACTTTAACCAGAGTGTTGGGAGAGCGGCATTTCAGAAAACGTGCTTATCTCGGCGAGAAAAAGCGATTTCGGCAATAAAATTTAAAACGCGTGTAAAACATAAACCAAACGATGAAATTGGTTATTTCTTCATGTATAATGATCAACTCGATACTCCCTAGCCCCCAACAGCCTTTTTTTTCATAACACTTTAACCAGAGTGACGGGAGAGCGGCATTTCAGAAAACGTGCTTATCTCGGCGAGAAAAAGCGATTTCGGCAATAAAATTTAAAACACGTGTAAAACATAAACCAAACGATGAAATTGGTTATTTCTTCATGTATAATGATCAACTCGATACTCCCTAGCCCCCAACAGCCTTTTTTTTCATAACACTTTAACCAGAGTGACGGGAGAGCGGCATTTCAGAAAACGTGCTTATCTCGGCGAGAAAAAGCGATTTCGGCAATAAAATTTAAAACGCGTGTAAAACAGAAACCAAACGATGAAATTGGTTATTTCTTCATGTATAATGATCAACTCGATACTCCCTAGCCTCCAACAGCCTTTTTTTTCATAACACTTTAACCAGAGTGACGGGAGAGCGGCATTTCAGAAAACGTGCTTATCTCGGCGAGAAAAAGCGATTTCGGCAATGATATTTAAAACGCGTGTAAAACATAAACCAAACGATGAAATTGGTTATTTCTTCATGTATAATGATCAACTCGATACTCCCTAGCCCCCAACAGCCTTTTTTTTCATAACACTTTAACCAGAGTGACGGGAGAGCGGCATTTCAGAAAACGTGCTTATCTCGGCGAGAAAAAGCGATTTCGGCAATAAAATTTAAAACACGTGTAAAACATAAACCAAACGATGAAATTGGTTATTTCTTCATGTATAATGATCAACTCGATACTCCCTAGCCCCCAACAGCCTTTTTTTTCATAACACTTTAACCAGAGTGACGGGAGAGCGGCATTTCAGAAAACGTGCTTATCTCGGCGAGAAAAAGCGATTTCGGCAATAAAATTTAAAACGCGTGTAAAACATAAACCAAACGATGAAATTGGTTATTTCTTCATGTATAATGATCAACTCGATACTCCCTAGCCTCCAACAGCCTTTTTTTTCATAACACTTTAACCAGAGTGACGGGAGAGCGGCATTTCAGAAAACGTGCTTATCTCGGCGAGAAAAAGCGATTTCGGCAATGATATTTAAAACGCGTGTAAAACATAAACCAAACGATGAAATTGGTTATTTCTTCATGTATAATGATCAACTCGATACTCCCTAGCTCCCAACAGCCTTTTTTTTCATAACACTTTAACCAGAGTGACGGGAGAGCGGCATTTCAGAAAACGTGCTTATCTCGGCGAGAAAAAGCGATTTCGGCAATAAAATTTAAAACGCGTGTAAAACATAAACCAAACGATGAAATTGGTTATTTCTTCATGTATAATGATCAACTCGATACTCCCTAGCCCCCAACAGCCTTTTTTTTCATAACACTTTATCCAGAGTGACGGGAGAGCGGCATTTCAGAAAACGTGCTTATCTCGGCGAGAAAAAGCGATTTCGGCAATAAAATTTAAAACGCGTGTAAAACATAAACCAAACGATGAAATTGGTTATTTCTTCATGTATAATGATCAACTCGATACTCCCTAGCCCCCAACAGCCTTTTTTTTCATAACACTTTAACCAGAGTGACGGGAGAGCGGCATTTCAGAAAACGTGCTTATCTCGGCGAGAAAAAGCGATTTCGGCAATAAAATTTAAAACGCGTGTAAAACATAAACCAAACGATGAAATTGGTTATTTCTTCATGTATAATGATCAACTCGATACTCCCTAGCCCCCAACAGCCTTTTTTTCATAACACTTTAACCAGAGTGACGGGAGAGCGGCATTTCAGAAAACGTGCTTATCTCGGCGAGAAAAAGCGATTTCGGCAATAAAATTTAAAACGCGTGTAAAACATAAACCAAACGATGAAATTGGTTATTTCTTCATGTATAATGATCAACTCGATACTCCCTAGCCCCCAACAGCCTTTTTTTTCATAACACTTTAACCAGAGTGACGGGAGAGCGGCATTTCAGAAAACGTGCTTATCTCGGCGAGAAAAAGCGATTTCGGCAATAAAATTTAAAACGCGTGTAAAACATAAACCAAACGATGAAATTGCTTATTTCTTCATGTATAATGATCAACTCGATACTCCCTAGCCCCCAACAGCCTTTTTTTTCATAACACTTTAACCAGAGTGACGGGAGAGCGGCATTTCAGAAAACGTGCTTATCTCGGCGAGAAAAAGCGATTTCGGCAATAAAATTTAAAACGCGTGTAAAACATAAACCAAACGATGAAATTGGTTATTTCTTCATGTATAATGATCAACTCGATACTCCCTAGCCCCCAACAGCCTTTTTTTTCATAACACTTTAACCAGAGTGACGGGAGAGCGGCATTTCAGAAAACGTGCTTATCTCGGCGAGAAAAAGCGATTTCGGCAATAAAATTTAAAACGCGTGTAAAACATAAACCAAACGATGAAATTGGTTATTTCTTCATGTATAATGATCAACTCGATACTCCCTAGCCCCCAACAGCCTTTTTTTTCATAACACTTTAACCAGAGTGACGGGAGAGCGGCATTTCAGAAAACGTGCTTATCTCGGCGAGAAAAAGCGATTTCGGCAATAAAATTTAAAACGCGTGTAAAACATAAACCAAACGATGAAATTGGTTATTTCTTCATGTATAATGATCAACTCGATACTCCCTAGCCCCCAACAGCCTTTTTTTTCATAACACTTTAACCAGAGTGACGGGAGAGCGGCATTTCAGAAAACGTGCTTATCTCGGCGAGAAAAAGCGATTTCGGCAATAAAATTTAAAACGCGTGTAAAACATAAACCAAACGATGAAATTGGTTATTTCTTCATGTATAATGATCAACTCGATACTCCCTAGCCCCCAACAGCCTTTTTTTTCATAACACTTTAACCAGAGTGACGGGAGAGCGGCATTTCAGAAAACGTGCTTATCTCGGCGAGAAAAAGCGATTTCGGCAATAAAATTTAAAACGCGTGTAAAACATAAACCAAACGATGAAATTGGTTATTTCTTCATGTATAATGATCAGCTCGATACTCCCTAGCCCCCAACAGCCTTTTTTTTCATAACACTTTAACCAGAGTGACGGGAGAGCGGCATTTCAGAAAACGTGCTTATCTCGGCGAGAAAAAGCGATTTCGGCAATAAAATTTAAAACGCGTGTAAAACATAAACCAAACGATGAAATTGGTTATTTCTTCATGTATAATGATCAACTCGATACTCCCTAGCCCCCAACAGCCTTTTTTTTCATAACACTTTAACCAGAGTGACGGGAGAGCGGCATTTCAGAAAACGTGCTTATCTCGGCGAGAAAAAGCGATTTCGGCAATAAAATTTAAAACGCGTGTAAAACATAAACCAAACGATGAAATTGGTTATTTCTTCATGTATAATGATCAACTCGATACTCCCTAGCCCCCAACAGCCTTTTTTTTCATAACACTTTAACCAGAGTGACGGGAGAGCGGCATTTCAGAAAACGTGCTTATCTCGGCGAGAAAAAGCGATTTCGGCAATAAAATTTAAAACGCGTGTAAAACATAAACCAAACGATGAAATTGGTTATTTCTTCATGTATAATGATCAACTCGATACTCCCTAGCCCCCAACAGCCTTTTTTTTCATAACACTTTAACCAGAGTGACGGGAGAGCGGCATTTCAGAAAACGTGCTTATCTCGGCGAGAAAAAGCGATTTCGGCAATAAAATTTAAAACGCGTGTAAAACATAAACCAAACGATGAAATTGGTTATTTCTTCATGTATAATGATCAACTCGATACTCCCTAGCCCCCAACAGCCTTTTTTTTCATAACACTTTAACCAGAGTGACGGGAGAGCGGCATTTCAGAAAACGTGCTTATCTCGGCGAGAAAAAGCGATTTCGGCAATAAAATTTAAAACGCGTGTAAAACATAAACCAAACGATGAAATTGGTTATTTCTTCATGTATAATGATCAACTCGATACTCCCTAGCCCCCAACAGCCTTTTTTTTCATAACACTTTAACCAGAGTGACGGGAGAGCGGCATTTCAGAAAACGTGCTTATCTCGGCGAGAAAAAGCGATTTCGGCAATAAAATTTAAAACGCGTGTAAAACATAAACCAAACGATGAAATTGGTTATTTCTTCATGTATAATGATCAACTCGATACTCCCTAGCCCCCAACAGCCTTTTTTTTCATAACACTTTAACCAGAGTGACGGGAGAGCGGCATTTCAGAAAACGTGCTTATCTCGGCGAGAAAAAGCGATTTCGGCAATAAAATTTAAAACGCGTGTAAAACATAAACCAAACCATGAAATTGGTTATTTCTTCATGTATAATGATCAACTCGATACTCCCTAGCCCCCAACAGCCTTTTTTTTCACAACACTTTAACCAGAGTGACGGGAGAGCGGCATTTCAGAAAACGTGCTTATCTCGGCGAGAAAAAGCGATTTCGGCAATAAAATTTAAAACGCGTGTAAAACATAAACCAAACGATGAAATTGGTTATTTCTTCATGTATAATGATCAACTCGATACTCCCTAGCCCCCAACAGCCTTTTTTTTCATAACACTTTAACCAGAGGGACGGGAGAGCGGCATTTCAGAAAACGTGCTTATCTCGGCGAGAAAAAGCGATTTCGGCAATAAAATTTAAAACGCGTGTAAAACATAAACCAAACGATGAAATTGGTTATTTCTTCATGTATAATGATCAACTCGATACTCCCTAGCCCCCAACAGCCTTTTTTTTCATAACACTTTAACCAGAGTGACGGGAGAGCGGCATTTCAGAAAACGTGCTTATCTCGGCGAGAAAAAGCGATTTCGGCAATAAAATTTAAAACGCGTGTAAAACATAAACCAAACGATGAAATTGGTTATTTCTTCATGTATAATGATCAACTCGATACTCCCCAGCCCCCAACAGCCTTTTTTTTCATAACACTTTAACCAGAGTGACGGGAGAGCGGCATTTCAGAAAACGTGCTTATCTCGGCGAGAAAAAGCGATTTCGGCAATAAAATTTAAAACGCGTGTAAAACATAAACCAAACGATGAAATTGGTTATTTCTTCATGTATAATGATCAACTCGATACTCCCTAGCCCCCAACAGCCTTTTTTTTCATAACACTTTAACCAGAGTGACGGGAGAGCGGCATTTCAGAAAACGTGCTTATCTCGGCGAGAAAAAGCGATTTCGGCAATAAAATTTAAAACGCGTGTAAAACATAAACCAAACGAAGAAATTGGTTATTTCTTCATGTATAATGATCAACTCGATACTCCCTAGCCCCCAACAGCCTTTTTTTTCATAACACTTTAACCAGAGTGACGGGAGAGCGGCATTTCAGAAAACGTGCTTATCTCGGCGAGAAAAAGCGATTTCGGCAATAAAATTTAAAACGCGTGTAAAACATAAACCAAACGATGAAATTGGTTATTTCTTCATGTATAATGATCAACTCGATACTCCCTAGCCCCCAACAGCCTTTTTTTTCATAACACTTTAACCAGAGTGACGGGAGAGCGGCATTTCAGAAAACGTGCTTATCTCGGCGAGAAAAAGCGATTTCGGCAATAAAATTTAAAACGCGTGTAAAACATAAACCAAACGATGAAATTGGTTATTTCTTCATGTATAATGATCAACTCGATACTCCCTAGCCCCCAACAGCCTTTTTTTTCATAACACTTTGACCAGAGTGACGGGAGAGCGGCATTTCAGAAAACGTGCTTATCTCGGCGAGAAAAAGCGATTTCGGCAATAAAATTTAAAACGCGTGTAAAACATAAACCAAACGATGAAATTGGTTATTTCTTCATGTATAATGATCAACTCGATACTCCCTAGCCCCCAACAGCCTTTTTTTTCATAACACTTTAACCAGAGTGACGGGAGAGCGGCATTTCAGAAAACGTGCTTATCTCGGCGAGAAAAAGCGATTTCGGCAATAAAATTTAAAACGCGTGTAAAACATAAACCAAACGATGAAATTGGTTATTTCTTCATGTATAATGATCAACTCGATACCCCCTAGCCCCCAACAGCCTTTTTTTTCATAACACTTTAACCAGAGTGACGGGAGAGCGGCATTTCAGAAAACGTGCTTATCTCGGCGAGAAAAAGCGATTTCGGCAATAAAATTTAAAACGCGTGTAAAACATAAACCAAACGATGAAATTGGTTATTTCTTCATGTATAATGATCAACTCGATACTCCCTAGCCCCCAACAGCCTTTTTTTTCATAACACTTTAACCAGAGTGACGGGAGAGCGGCATTTCAGAAAACGTGCTTATCTCGGCGAGAAAAAGCGATTTCGGCAATAAAATTTAAAACGCGTGTAAAACATAAACCAAACGATGAAATTGGTTATTTTTTCATGTATAATGATCAACTCGATACTCCCTAGCCCCCAACAGCCTTTTTTTTCATAACACTTTAACCAGAGTGACGGGAGAGCGGCATTTCAGAAAACGTGCTTATCTCGGCGAGAAAAAGCGATTTCGGCAATAAAATTTAAAACGCGTGTAAAACATAAACCAAACGATGAAATTGGTTATTTCTTCATGTATAATGATCAACTCGATACTCCCTAGCCCCCAACAGCCTTTTTTTTCATAACACTTTAACCCAGAGTGACGGGAGAGCGGCATTTCAGAAAACGTGCTTATCTCGGCGAGAAAAAGCGATTTCGGCAATAAAATTTAAAACGCGTGTAAAACATAAACCAAACGATGAAATTGGTTATTTCTTCATGTATAATGATCAACTCGATACTCCCTAGCCCCCAACAGCCTTTTTTTTCATAACAGTTTAACCAGAGTGACGGGAGAGCGGCATTTCAGAAAACGTGCTTATCTCGGCGAGAAAAAGCGATTTCGGCAATAAAATTTAAAACGCGTGTAAAACATAAACCAAACGATGAAATTGGTTATTTCTTCATGTATAATGATCAACTCGATACTCCCTAGCCCCCAACAGCCTTTTTTTTCATAACACTTTAACCAGAGTGACGGGAGAGCGGCATTTCAGAACAACGTGCTTATCTCGGCGAGAAAAAGCGATTTCGGCAATAAAATTTAAAACGCGTGTAAAACATAAACCAAACGATGAAATTGGTTATTTCTTCATGTATAATGATCAACTCGATACTCCCTAGCCCCCAACAGCCTTTTTTTTCATAACACTTTAACCAGAGTGACGGGAGAGCGGCATTTCAGAAAACGTGCTTATCTCGGCGAGAAAAAGCGATTTCGGCAATAAAATTTAAAACGCGTGTAAAACATAAACCAAACGATGAAATTGGTTATTTCTTCATGTATAATGATCAACTCGATACTCCCTAGCCCCCAACAGCCTTTTTTTTCATAACACTTTAACCAGAGTGACGGGAGAGCGGCATTTCAGAAAACGTGCTTATCTCGGCGAGAAAAAGCGATTTCGGCAATAAAATTTAAAACGCGTGTAAAACATAAACCAAACGATGAAATTGGTTATTTCTTCATGTATAATGATCAACTCGATACTCCCTAGCCCCCAACAGCCTTTTTTTTCATAACACTTTAACCAGAGTGACGGGAGAGCGGCATTTCAGAAAACGTGCTTATCTCGGCGAGAAAAAGCGATTTCGGCAATAAAATTTAAAACGCGTGTAAAACATAAACCAAACGATGAAATTGGTTATTTCTTCATGTATAATGATCAACTCGATACTCCCTAGCCCCCAACAGCCTTTTTTTTCATAACACTTTAACCAGAGTGACGGGAGAGCGGCATTTCAGAAAACGTGCTTATCTCGGCGAGAAAAAGCGATTTCGGCAATAAAATTTAAAACGCGTGTAAAACATAAACCAAACGATGAAATTGGTTATTTCTTCATGTATAATGATCAACTCGATACTCCCTAGCCCCCAACAGCCTTTTTTTTCATAACACTTTAACCAGAGTGACGGGAGAGCGGCATTTCAGAAAACGTGCTTATCTCGGCGAGAAAAAGCGATTTCGGCAATAAAATTTAAAACGCGTGTAAAACATAAACCAAACGATGAAATTGGTTATTTCTTCATGTATAATGATCAACTCGATACTCCCTAGCCCCCAACAGCCTTTTTTTTCATAACACTTTAACCAGAGTGACGGGAGAGCGGCATTTCAGAAAACGTGCTTATCTCGGCGAGAAAAAGCGATTTCGGCAATAAAATTTAAAACGCGTGTAAAACATAAACCAAACGATGAAATTGGTTATTTCTTCATGTATAATGATCAACTCGATACTCCCTAGCCCCCAACAGCCTTTTTTTTCATAACACTTTAACCAGAGTGACGGGAGAGCGGCATTTCAGAAAACGTGCTTATCTCGGCGAGAAAAAGCGATTTCGGCAATAAAATTTAAAACGCGTGTAAAACATAAACCAAACGATGAAATTGGTTATTTCTTCATGTATAATGATCAACTCGATACTCCCTAGCCCCCAACAGCCTTTTTTTTCATAACACTTTAACCAGAGTGACGGGAGAGCGGCATTTCAGAAAACGTGCTTATCTCGGCGAGAAAAAGCGATTTCGGCAATAAAATTTAAAACGCGTGTAAAACATAAACCAAACGATGAAATTGGTTATTTCTTCATGTATAATGATCAACTCGATACTCCCTAGCCCCCAACAGCCTTTTTTTTCATAACACTTTAACCAGAGTGACGGGAGAGCGGCATTTCAGAAAACGTGCTTATCTCGGCGAGAAAAAGCGATTTCGGCAATAAAATTTAAAACGCGTGTAAAACATAAACCAAACGATGAAATTGGTTATTTCTTCATGTATAATGATCAACTCGATACTCCCTAGCCCCCAACAGCCTTTTTTTTCATAACACTTTAACCAGAGTGACGGGAGAGCGGCATTTCAGAAAACGTGCTTATCTCGGCGAGAAAAAGCGATTTCGGCAATAAAATTTAAAACGCGTGTAAAACATAAACCAAACGATGAAATTGGTTATTTCTTCATGTATAATGATCAACTCGATACTCCCTAGCCCCCAACAGCCTTTTTTTTCATAACACTTTAACCAGAGTGACGGGAGAGCGGCATTTCAGAAAACGTGCTTATCTCGGCGAGAAAAAGCGATTTCGGCAATAAAATTTAAAACGCGTGTAAAACATAAACCAAACGATGAAATTGGTTATTTCTTCATGTATAATGATCAACTCGATACTCCCTAGCCCCCAACAGCCTTTTTTTTCATAACACTTTAACCAGAGTGACGGGAGAGCGGCATTTCAGAAAACGTGCTTATCTCGGCGAGAAAAAGCGATTTCGGCAATAAAATTTAAAACGCGTGTAAAACATAAACCAAACGATGAAATTGGTTATTTCTTCATGTATAATGATCAACTCGATACTCCCTAGCCCCCAACAGCCTTTTTTTTCATAACACTTTAACCAGAGTGACGGGAGAGCGGCATTTCAGAAAACGTGCTTATCTCGGCGAGAAAAAGCGATTTCGGCAATAAAATTTAAAACGCGTGTAAAACATAAACCAAACGATGAAATTGGTTATTTCTTCATGTATAATGATCAACTCGATACTCCCTAGCCCCCAACAGCCTTTTTTTTCATAACACTTTAACCAGAGTGACGGGAGAGCGGCATTTCAGAAAACGTGCTTATCTCGGCGAGAAAAAGCGATTTCGGCAATAAAATTTAAAACGCGTGTAAAACATAAACCAAACGATGAAATTGGTTATTTCTTCATGTATAATGATCAACTCGATACTCCCTAGCCCCCAACAGCCTTTTTTTTCATAACACTTTAACCAGAGTGACGGGAGAGCGGCATTTCAGAAAACGTGCTTATCTCGGCGAGAAAAAGCGATTTCGGCAATAAAATTTAAAACGCGTGTAAAACATAAACCAAACGATGAAATTGGTTATTTCTTCATGTATAATGATCAACTCGATACTCCCTAGCCCCCAACAGCCTTTTTTTTCATAACACTTTAACCAGAGTGACGGGAGAGCGGCATTTCAGAAAACGTGCTTATCTCGGCGAGAAAAAGCGATTTCGGCAATAAAATTTAAAACGCGTGTAAAACATAAACCAAACGATGAAATTGGTTATTTCTTCATGTATAATGATCAACTCGATACTCCCTAGCCCCCAACAGCCTTTTTTTTCATAACACTTTAACCAGAGTGACGGGAGAGCGGCATTTCAGAAAACGTGCTTATCTCGGCGAGAAAAAGCGATTTCGGCAATAAAATTTAAAACGCGTGTAAAACATAAACCAAACGATGAAATTGGTTATTTCTTCATGTATAATGATCAACTCGATACTCCCTAGCCCCCAACAGCCTTTTTTTTCATAACACTTTAACCAGAGTGACGGGAGAGCGGCATTTCAGAAAACGTGCTTATCTCGGCGAGAAAAAGCGATTTCGGCAATAAAATTTAAAACGCGTGTAAAACATAAACCAAACGATGAAATTGGTTATTTCTTCATGTATAATGATCAACTCGATACTCCCTAGCCCCCAACAGCCTTTTTTTTCATAACACTTTAACCAGAGTGACGGGAGAGCGGCATTTCAGAAAACGTGCTTATCTCGGCGAGAAAAAGCGATTTCGGCAATAAAATTTAAAACGCGTGTAAAACATAAACCAAACGATGAAATTGGTTATTTCTTCATGTATAATGATCAACTCGATACTCCCTAGCCCCCAACAGCCTTTTTTTTCATAACACTTTAACCAGAGTGACGGGAGAGCGGCATTTCAGAAAACGTGCTTATCTCGGCGAGAAAAAGCGATTTCGGCAATAAAATTTAAAACGCGTGTAAAACATAAACCAAACGATGAAATTGGTTATTTCTTCATGTATAATGATCAACTCGATACTCCCTAGCCCCCAACAGCCTTTTTTTTCATAACACTTTAACCAGAGTGACGGGAGAGCGGCATTTCAGAAAACGTGCTTATCTCGGCGAGAAAAAGCGATTTCGGCAATAAAATTTAAAACGCGTGTAAAACATAAACCAAACGATGAAATTGGTTATTTCTTCATGTATAATGATCAACTCGATACTCCCTAGCCCCCAACAGCCTTTTTTTTCATAACACTTTAACCAGAGTGACGGGAGAGCGGCATTTCAGAAAACGTGCTTATCTCGGCGAGAAAAAGCGATTTCGGCAATAAAATTTAAAACGCGTGTAAAACATAAACCAAACGATGAAATTGGTTATTTCTTCATGTATAATGATCAACTCGATACTCCCTAGCCCCCAACAGCCTTTTTTTTCATAACACTTTAACCAGAGTGACGGGAGAGCGGCATTTCAGAAAACGTGCTTATCTCGGCGAGAAAAAGCGATTTCGGCAATAAAATTTAAAACGCGTGTAAAACATAAACCAAACGATGAAATTGGTTATTTCTTCATGTATAATGATCAACTCGATACTCCCTAGCCCCCAACAGCCTTTTTTTTCATAACACTTTAACCAGAGTGACGGGAGAGCGGCATTTCAGAAAACGTGCTTATCTCGGCGAGAAAAAGCGATTTCGGCAATAAAATTTAAAACGCGTGTAAAACATAAACCAAACGATGAAATTGGTTATTTCTTCATGTATAATGATCAACTCGATACTCCCTAGCCCCCAACAGCCTTTTTTTTCATAACACTTTAACCAGAGTGACGGGAGAGCGGCATTTCAGAAAACGTGCTTATCTCGGCGAGAAAAAGCGATTTCGGCAATAAAATTTAAAACGCGTGTAAAACATAAACCAAACGATGAAATTGGTTATTTCTTCATGTATAATGATCAACTCGATACTCCCTAGCCCCCAACAGCCTTTTTTTTCATAACACTTTAACCAGAGTGACGGGAGAGCGGCATTTCAGAAAACGTGCTTATCTCGGCGAGAAAAAGCGATTTCGGCAATAAAATTTAAAACGCGTGTAAAACATAAACCAAACGATGAAATTGGTTATTTCTTCATGTATAATGATCAACTCGATACTCCCTAGCCCCCAACAGCCTTTTTTTTCATAACACTTTAACCAGAGTGACGGGAGAGCGGCATTTCAGAAAACGTGCTTATCTCGGCGAGAAAAAGCGATTTCGGCAATAAAATTTAAAACGCGTGTAAAACATAAACCAAACGATGAAATTGGTTATTTCTTCATGTATAATGATCAACTCGATACTCCCTAGCCCCCAACAGCCTTTTTTTTCATAACACTTTAACCAGAGTGACGGGAGAGCGGCATTTCAGAAAACGTGCTTATCTCGGCGAGAAAAAGCGATTTCGGCAATAAAATTTAAAACGCGTGTAAAACATAAACCAAACGATGAAATTGGTTATTTCTTCATGTATAATGATCAACTCGATACTCCCTAGCCCCCAACAGCCTTTTTTTTCATAACACTTTAACCAGAGTGACGGGAGAGCGGCATTTCAGAAAACGTGCTTATCTCGGCGAGAAAAAGCGATTTCGGCAATAAAATTTAAAACGCGTGTAAAACATAAACCAAACGATGAAATTGGTTATTTCTTCATGTATAATGATCAACTCGATACTCCCTAGCCCCCAACAGCCTTTTTTTTCATAACACTTTAACCAGAGTGACGGGAGAGCGGCATTTCAGAAAACGTGCTTATCTCGGCGAGAAAAAGCGATTTCGGCAATAAAATTTAAAACGCGTGTAAAACATAAACCAAACGATGAAATTGGTTATTTCTTCATGTATAATGATCAACTCGATACTCCCTAGCCCCCAACAGCCTTTTTTTTCATAACACTTTAACCAGAGTGACGGGAGAGCGGCATTTCAGAAAACGTGCTTATCTCGGCGAGAAAAAGCGATTTCGGCAATAAAATTTAAAACGCGTGTAAAACATAAACCAAACGATGAAATTGGTTATTTCTTCATGTATAATGATCAACTCGATACTCCCTAGCCCCCAACAGCCTTTTTTTTCATAACACTTTAACCAGAGTGACGGGAGAGCGGCATTTCAGAAAACGTGCTTATCTCGGCGAGAAAAAGCGATTTCGGCAATAAAATTTAAAACGCGTGTAAAACATAAACCAAACGATGAAATTGGTTATTTCTTCATGTATAATGATCAACTCGATACTCCCTAGCCCCCAACAGCCTTTTTTTTCATAACACTTTAACCAGAGTGACGGGAGAGCGGCATTTCAGAAAACGTGCTTATCTCGGCGAGAAAAAGCGATTTCGGCAATAAAATTTAAAACGCGTGTAAAACATAAACCAAACGATGAAATTGGTTATTTCTTCATGTATAATGATCAACTCGATACTCCCTAGCCCCCAACAGCCTTTTTTTTCATAACACTTTAACCAGAGTGACGGGAGAGCGGCATTTCAGAAAACGTGCTTATCTCGGCGAGAAAAAGCGATTTCGGCAATAAAATTTAAAACGCGTGTAAAACATAAACCAAACGATGAAATTGGTTATTTCTTCATGTATAATGATCAACTCGATACTCCCTAGCCCCCAACAGCCTTTTTTTTCATAACACTTTAACCAGAGTGACGGGAGAGCGGCATTTCAGAAAACGTGCTTATCTCGGCGAGAAAAAGCGATTTCGGCAATAAAATTTAAAACGCGTGTAAAACATAAACCAAACGATGAAATTGGTTATTTCTTCATGTATAATGATCAACTCGATACTCCCTAGCCCCCAACAGCCTTTTTTTTCATAACACTTTAACCAGAGTGACGGGAGAGCGGCATTTCAGAAAACGTGCTTATCTCGGCGAGAAAAAGCGATTTCGGCAATAAAATTTAAAACGCGTGTAAAACATAAACCAAACGATGAAATTGGTTATTTCTTCATGTATAATGATCAACTCGATACTCCCTAGCCCCCAACAGCCTTTTTTTTCATAACACTTTAACCAGAGTGACGGGAGAGCGGCATTTCAGAAAACGTGCTTATCTCGGCGAGAAAAAGCGATTTCGGCAATAAAATTTAAAACGCGTGTAAAACATAAACCAAACGATGAAATTGGTTATTTCTTCATGTATAATGATCAACTCGATACTCCCTAGCCCCCAACAGCCTTTTTTTTCATAACACTTTAACCAGAGTGACGGGAGAGCGGCATTTCAGAAAACGTGCTTATCTCGGCGAGAAAAAGCGATTTCGGCAATAAAATTTAAAACGCGTGTAAAACATAAACCAAACGATGAAATTGGTTATTTCTTCATGTATAATGATCAACTCGATACTCCCTAGCCCCCAACAGCCTTTTTTTTCATAACACTTTAACCAGAGTGACGGGAGAGCGGCATTTCAGAAAACGTGCTTATCTCGGCGAGAAAAAGCGATTTCGGCAATAAAATTTAAAACGCGTGTAAAACATAAACCAAACGATGAAATTGGTTATTTCTTCATGTATAATGATCAACTCGATACTCCCTAGCCCCCAACAGCCTTTTTTTTCATAACACTTTAACCAGAGTGACGGGAGAGCGGCATTTCAGAAAACGTGCTTATCTCGGCGAGAAAAAGCGATTTCGGCAATAAAATTTAAAACGCGTGTAAAACATAAACCAAACGATGAAATTGGTTATTTCTTCATGTATAATGATCAACTCGATACTCCCTAGCCCCCAACAGCCTTTTTTTTCATAACACTTTAACCAGAGTGACGGGAGAGCGGCATTTCAGAAAACGTGCTTATCTCGGCGAGAAAAAGCGATTTCGGCAATAAAATTTAAAACGCGTGTAAAACATAAACCAAACGATGAAATTGG
Source organism: Syngnathus leptorhynchus (assembly GCF_054491065.1). Classification (NCBI taxonomy): domain Eukaryota; kingdom Metazoa; phylum Chordata; class Actinopteri; order Syngnathiformes; family Syngnathidae; genus Syngnathus; species Syngnathus leptorhynchus. Next base: position 73,023 of record NW_028232139.1, on the reverse strand, counting down.
TTATTTCTTCATGTATAATGATCAACTCGATACTCCCTAGCCCCCAACAGCCTTTTTTTTCATAACACTTTAACCAGAGTGACGGGAGAGCGGCATTTCAGAAAACGTGCTTATCTCGGCGAGAAAAAGCGATTTCGGCAATAAAATTTAAAACGCGTGTAAAACATAAACCAAACGATGAAATTGGTTATTTCTTCATGTATAATGATCAACTCGATACTCCCTAGCCCCCAACAGCCTTTTTTTTCATAACACTTTAACCAGAGTGACGGGAGAGCGGCATTTCAGAAAACGTGCTTATCTCGGCGAGAAAAAGCGATTTCGGCAATAAAATTTAAAACGCGTGTAAAACATAAACCAAACGATGAAATTGGTTATTTCTTCATGTATAATGATCAACTCGATACTCCCTAGCCCCCAACAGCCTTTTTTTTCATAACACTTTAACCAGAGTGACGGGAGAGCGGCATTTCAGAAAACGTGCTTATCTCGGCGAGAAAAAGCGATTTCGGCAATAAAATTTAAAACGCGTGTAAAACATAAACCAAACGATGAAATTGGTTATTTCTTCATGTATAATGATCAACTCGATACTCCCTAGCCCCCAACAGCCTTTTTTTTCATAACACTTTAACCAGAGTGACGGGAGAGCGGCATTTCAGAAAACGTGCTTATCTCGGCGAGAAAAAGCGATTTCGGCAATAAAATTTAAAACGCGTGTAAAACATAAACCAAACGATGAAATTGGTTATTTCTTCATGTATAATGATCAACTCGATACTCCCTAGCCCCCAACAGCCTTTTTTTTCATAACACTTTAACCAGAGTGACGGGAGAGCGGCATTTCAGAAAACGTGCTTATCTCGGCGAGAAAAAGCGATTTCGGCAATAAAATTTAAAACGCGTGTAAAACATAAACCAAACGATGAAATTGGTTATTTCTTCATGTATAATGATCAACTCGATACTCCCTAGCCCCCAACAGCCTTTTTTTTCATAACACTTTAACCAGAGTGACGGGAGAGCGGCATTTCAGAAAACGTGCTTATCTCGGCGAGAAAAAGCGATTTCGGCAATAAAATTTAAAACGCGTGTAAAACATAAACCAAACGATGAAATTGGTTATTTCTTCATGTATAATGATCAACTCGATACTCCCTAGCCCCCAACAGCCTTTTTTTTCATAACACTTTAACCAGAGTGACGGGAGAGCGGCATTTCAGAAAACGTGCTTATCTCGGCGAGAAAAAGCGATTTCGGCAATAAAATTTAAAACGCGTGTAAAACATAAACCAAACGATGAAATTGGTTATTTCTTCATGTATAATGATCAACTCGATACTCCCTAGCCCCCAACAGCCTTTTTTTTCATAACACTTTAACCAGAGTGACGGGAGAGCGGCATTTCAGAAAACGTGCTTATCTCGGCGAGAAAAAGCGATTTCGGCAATAAAATTTAAAACGCGTGTAAAACATAAACCAAACGATGAAATTGGTTATTTCTTCATGTATAATGATCAACTCGATACTCCCTAGCCCCCAACAGCCTTTTTTTTCATAACACTTTAACCAGAGTGACGGGAGAGCGGCATTTCAGAAAACGTGCTTATCTCGGCGAGAAAAAGCGATTTCGGCAATAAAATTTAAAACGCGTGTAAAACATAAACCAAACGATGAAATTGGTTATTTCTTCATGTATAATGATCAACTCGATACTCCCTAGCCCCCAACAGCCTTTTTTTTCATAACACTTTAACCAGAGTGACGGGAGAGCGGCATTTCAGAAAACGTGCTTATCTCGGCGAGAAAAAGCGATTTCGGCAATAAAATTTAAAACGCGTGTAAAACATAAACCAAACGATGAAATTGGTTATTTCTTCATGTATAATGATCAACTCGATACTCCCTAGCCCCCAACAGCCTTTTTTTTCATAACACTTTAACCAGAGTGACGGGAGAGCGGCATTTCAGAAAACGTGCTTATCTCGGCGAGAAAAAGCGATTTCGGCAATAAAATTTAAAACGCGTGTAAAACATAAACCAAACGATGAAATTGGTTATTTCTTCATGTATAATGATCAACTCGATACTCCCTAGCCCCCAACAGCCTTTTTTTTCATAACACTTTAACCAGAGTGACGGGAGAGCGGCATTTCAGAAAACGTGCTTATCTCGGCGAGAAAAAGCGATTTCGGCAATAAAATTTAAAACGCGTGTAAAACATAAACCAAACGATGAAATTGGTTATTTCTTCATGTATAATGATCAACTCGATACTCCCTAGCCCCCAACAGCCTTTTTTTTCATAACACTTTAACCAGAGTGACGGGAGAGCGGCATTTCAGAAAACGTGCTTATCTCGGCGAGAAAAAGCGATTTCGGCAATAAAATTTAAAACGCGTGTAAAACATAAACCAAACGATGAAATTGGTTATTTCTTCATGTATAATGATCAACTCGATACTCCCTAGCCCCCAACAGCCTTTTTTTTCATAACACTTTAACCAGAGTGACGGGAGAGCGGCATTTCAGAAAACGTGCTTATCTCGGCGAGAAAAAGCGATTTCGGCAATAAAATTTAAAACGCGTGTAAAACATAAACCAAACGATGAAATTGGTTATTTCTTCATGTATAATGATCAACTCGATACTCCCTAGCCCCCAACAGCCTTTTTTTTCATAACACTTTAACCAGAGTGACGGGAGAGCGGCATTTCAGAAAACGTGCTTATCTCGGCGAGAAAAAGCGATTTCGGCAATAAAATTTAAAACGCGTGTAAAACATAAACCAAACGATGAAATTGGTTATTTCTTCATGTATAATGATCAACTCGATACTCCCTAGCCCCCAACAGCCTTTTTTTTCATAACACTTTAACCAGAGTGACGGGAGAGCGGCATTTCAGAAAACGTGCTTATCTCGGCGAGAAAAAGCGATTTCGGCAATAAAATTTAAAACGCGTGTAAAACATAAACCAAACGATGAAATTGGTTATTTCTTCATGTATAATGATCAACTCGATACTCCCTAGCCCCCAACAGCCTTTTTTTTCATAACACTTTAACCAGAGTGACGGGAGAGCGGCATTTCAGAAAACGTGCTTATCTCGGCGAGAAAAAGCGATTTCGGCAATAAAATTTAAAACGCGTGTAAAACATAAACCAAACGATGAAATTGGTTATTTCTTCATGTATAATGATCAACTCGATACTCCCTAGCCCCCAACAGCCTTTTTTTTCATAACACTTTAACCAGAGTGACGGGAGAGCGGCATTTCAGAAAACGTGCTTATCTCGGCGAGAAAAAGCGATTTCGGCAATAAAATTTAAAACGCGTGTAAAACATAAACCAAACGATGAAATTGGTTATTTCTTCATGTATAATGATCAACTCGATACTCCCTAGCCCCCAACAGCCTTTTTTTTCATAACACTTTAACCAGAGTGACGGGAGAGCGGCATTTCAGAAAACGTGCTTATCTCGGCGAGAAAAAGCGATTTCGGCAATAAAATTTAAAACGCGTGTAAAACATAAACCAAACGATGAAATTGGTTATTTCTTCATGTATAATGATCAACTCGATACTCCCTAGCCCCCAACAGCCTTTTTTTTCATAACACTTTAACCAGAGTGACGGGAGAGCGGCATTTCAGAAAACGTGCTTATCTCGGCGAGAAAAAGCGATTTCGGCAATAAAATTTAAAACGCGTGTAAAACATAAACCAAACGATGAAATTGGTTATTTCTTCATGTATAATGATCAACTCGATACTCCCTAGCCCCCAACAGCCTTTTTTTTCATAACACTTTAACCAGAGTGACGGGAGAGCGGCATTTCAGAAAACGTGCTTATCTCGGCGAGAAAAAGCGATTTCGGCAATAAAATTTAAAACGCGTGTAAAACATAAACCAAACGATGAAATTGGTTATTTCTTCATGTATAATGATCAACTCGATACTCCCTAGCCCCCAACAGCCTTTTTTTTCATAACACTTTAACCAGAGTGACGGGAGAGCGGCATTTCAGAAAACGTGCTTATCTCGGCGAGAAAAAGCGATTTCGGCAATAAAATTTAAAACGCGTGTAAAACATAAACCAAACGATGAAATTGGTTATTTCTTCATGTATAATGATCAACTCGATACTCCCTAGCCCCCAACAGCCTTTTTTTTCATAACACTTTAACCAGAGTGACGGGAGAGCGGCATTTCAGAAAACGTGCTTATCTCGGCGAGAAAAAGCGATTTCGGCAATAAAATTTAAAACGCGTGTAAAACATAAACCAAACGATGAAATTGGTTATTTCTTCATGTATAATGATCAACTCGATACTCCCTAGCCCCCAACAGCCTTTTTTTTCATAACACTTTAACCAGAGTGACGGGAGAGCGGCATTTCAGAAAACGTGCTTATCTCGGCGAGAAAAAGCGATTTCGGCAATAAAATTTAAAACGCGTGTAAAACATAAACCAAACGATGAAATTGGTTATTTCTTCATGTATAATGATCAACTCGATACTCCCTAGCCCCCAACAGCCTTTTTTTTCATAACACTTTAACCAGAGTGACGGGAGAGCGGCATTTCAGAAAACGTGCTTATCTCGGCGAGAAAAAGCGATTTCGGCAATAAAATTTAAAACGCGTGTAAAACATAAACCAAACGATGAAATTGGTTATTTCTTCATGTATAATGATCAACTCGATACTCCCTAGCCCCCAACAGCCTTTTTTTTCATAACACTTTAACCAGAGTGACGGGAGAGCGGCATTTCAGAAAACGTGCTTATCTCGGCGAGAAAAAGCGATTTCGGCAATAAAATTTAAAACGCGTGTAAAACATAAACCAAACGATGAAATTGGTTATTTCTTCATGTATAATGATCAACTCGATACTCCCTAGCCCCCAACAGCCTTTTTTTTCATAACACTTTAACCAGAGTGACGGGAGAGCGGCATTTCAGAAAACGTGCTTATCTCGGCGAGAAAAAGCGATTTCGGCAATAAAATTTAAAACGCGTGTAAAACATAAACCAAACGATGAAATTGGTTATTTCTTCATGTATAATGATCAACTCGATACTCCCTAGCCCCCAACAGCCTTTTTTTTCATAACACTTTAACCAGAGTGACGGGAGAGCGGCATTTCAGAAAACGTGCTTATCTCGGCGAGAAAAAGCGATTTCGGCAATAAAATTTAAAACGCGTGTAAAACATAAACCAAACGATGAAATTGGTTATTTCTTCATGTATAATGATCAACTCGATACTCCCTAGCCCCCAACAGCCTTTTTTTTCATAACACTTTAACCAGAGTGACGGGAGAGCGGCATTTCAGAAAACGTGCTTATCTCGGCGAGAAAAAGCGATTTCGGCAATAAAATTTAAAACGCGTGTAAAACATAAACCAAACGATGAAATTGGTTATTTCTTCATGTATAATGATCAACTCGATACTCCCTAGCCCCCAACAGCCTTTTTTTTCATAACACTTTAACCAGAGTGACGGGAGAGCGGCATTTCAGAAAACGTGCTTATCTCGGCGAGAAAAAGCGATTTCGGCAATAAAATTTAAAACGCGTGTAAAACATAAACCAAACGATGAAATTGGTTATTTCTTCATGTATAATGATCAACTCGATACTCCCTAGCCCCCAACAGCCTTTTTTTTCATAACACTTTAACCAGAGTGACGGGAGAGCGGCATTTCAGAAAACGTGCTTATCTCGGCGAGAAAAAGCGATTTCGGCAATAAAATTTAAAACGCGTGTAAAACATAAACCAAACGATGAAATTGGTTATTTCTTCATGTATAATGATCAACTCGATACTCCCTAGCCCCCAACAGCCTTTTTTTTCATAACACTTTAACCAGAGTGACGGGAGAGCGGCATTTCAGAAAACGTGCTTATCTCGGCGAGAAAAAGCGATTTCGGCAATAAAATTTAAAACGCGTGTAAAACATAAACCAAACGATGAAATTGGTTATTTCTTCATGTATAATGATCAACTCGATACTCCCTAGCCCCCAACAGCCTTTTTTTTCATAACACTTTAACCAGAGTGACGGGAGAGCGGCATTTCAGAAAACGTGCTTATCTCGGCGAGAAAAAGCGATTTCGGCAATAAAATTTAAAACGCGTGTAAAACATAAACCAAACGATGAAATTGGTTATTTCTTCATGTATATTGATCAACTCGAGTCGAGCTCCAGGGAGAGAGGCTGATTTTTCGCTTTTTGAGGCCGACCGACGAACCGGCGCGGGGCGGACTCAAAAGCCCGCAGAGCCGTAGGCACTTAGAAAAGTTTCGCCTTTGGCTGTGAGCTCCAGGGGAGAGGCTGGTTTTGCGTTATTTTAGGCCGGCTGGAGAACCGGCGCGGGTCGGACGCACAATCCCCGCAGAGCCGTGGGCACTTAGAAAATTTTTGCCAAGTTGGCTCTGAGCGCCTGGTACCTAATATGGAAGTATAGAGGCCGACTTTCGGGCAAGATCACGCCGCGTTAGGCTTCCAGGACCCCGGCTAAGCAATTTTACCGGGCCGCCCGGTTCTTTTTTTGAACCAGCCCGGTTCTTTTTACACTTCCAGCTGGAGCTCAGCAGCGGCTTTTTGCGCAAGATCACGCCGGGTTAGGCTTCCAGGACCTCGGCTAAGTAATTCTACCGGGCCGCCCGGTTCTTTTTTTGAACCAGCCCGGTTCTTTTTACACTTCCAGCTGGAGCTCACGAGCGGAATTTTGGACAAGATCACGCCGTGTTAGGCTTCCAGAGCCCCGGCTAAGCAATTTTACCGGCCCGCCCGGTTCTTTTTTTTAACCAGCCCGGTTCTTTTTACACTTCCAGCTGGAGCTCAGCAGCGGGTTTTTGGACAAGATCACGCCGTGTTAGGCTTCCAGAGCCCCGGCTAAGCAATTTTACAGGGTCGCCCGGTTCTTTTTTTTAACCAGCCCGGTTTTTTTTACACTTCCAGCTGGAGCTCAGCAGCGGCTTTTTGCACAGTATCACGCCGGGTTAGGCTTCCAGAGCCCCGGCTAAGCAATTTTACCGGGCCGCCCGGTTCTTTTTTTTAACCAGCCCGGTTCTTTTTACACTTCCAGCTGGAGCTCAGCAGCGGCTTTTTGGACAAGATCACGCCGTGTTAGGCTTCCAGAGCCCCGGCTAAGCAATTTTACCGGGTCGCCCGGTTCTTTTTTTTAACCAGCCCGGTTCTTTTTACACTTCCAGCTGGAGCTCAGCAGCGGCTTTTTGGACAAGATCACGCCGTGATAGGCTTCCAGAGCCCCGGCTAAGCAATTTTACCGGGTCGCCCGGTTCTTTTTTTAACCAGCCCGGTTCTTTTTACACTTCCAGCTGGAGCTCAGCATCGTGTAAAACATAAACCAAACGATGAAATTGGTTATTTCTTCATGTATAATGATCAACTCGATACTCCCTAGCCCCCAACAGCCTTTTCTTTTCATAACACTTTAACCAGAGTGACGGGAGAGCGGCATTTCAGAAAACGTGCTTATCTCGGCGAGAAAAAGCGATTTCGGCAATAAAATTTAAAACGCGTGTAAAACATAAACCAAACGATGAAATTGGTTATTTCTTCATGTATAATGATCAACTCGATACTCCCTAGCCCCCAACAGCCTTTTTTTTCATAACACTTTAACCAGAGTGACGGGAGAGCGGCATTTCAGAAAACGTGCTTATCTCGGCGAGAAAAAGCGATTTCGGCAATAAAATTTAAAACGCGTGTAAAACATAAACCAAACGATGAAATTGGTTATTTCTTCATGTATAATGATCAACTCGATACTCCCTAGCCCCCAACAGCCTTTTTTTTCATAACACTTTAACCAGAGTGACGGGAGAGCGGCATTTCAGAAAACGTGCTTATCTCGGCGAGAAAAAGCGATTTCGGCAATAAAATTTAAAACGCGTGTAAAACATAAACCAAACGATGAAATTGGTTATTTCTTCATGTATAATGATCAACTCGATACTCCCTAGCCCCCAACAGCCTTTTTTTTCATAACACTTTAACCAGAGTGACGGGAGAGCGGCATTTCAGAAAACGTGCTTATCTCGGCGAGAAAAAGCGATTTCGGCAATAAAATTTAAAACGCGTGTAAAACATAAACCAAACGATGAAATTGGTTATTTCTTCATGTATAATGATCAACTCGATACTCCCTAGCCCCCAACAGCCTTTTTTTTCATAACACTTTAACCAGAGTGACGGGAGAGCGGCATTTCAGAAAACGTGCTTATCTCGGCGAGAAAAAGCGATTTCGGCAATAAAATTTAAAACGCGTGTAAAACATAAACCAAACGATGAAATTGGTTATTTCTTCATGTATAATGATCAACTCGATACTCCCTAGCCCCCAACAGCCTTTTTTTTCATAACACTTTAACCAGAGTGACGGGAGAGCGGCATTTCAGAAAACGTGCTTATCTCGGCGAGAAAAAGCGATTTCGGCAATAAAATTTAAAACGCGTGTAAAACATAAACCAAACGATGAAATTGGTTATTTCTTCATGTATAATGATCAACTCGATACTCCCTAGCCCCCAACAGCCTTTTTTTTCATAACACTTTAACCAGAGTGACGGGAGAGCGGCATTTCAGAAAACGTGCTTATCTCGGCGAGAAAAAGCGATTTCGGCAATAAAATTTAAAACGCGTGTAAAACATAAACCAAACGATGAAATTGGTTATTTCTTCATGTATAATGATCAACTCGATACTCCCTAGCCCCCAACAGCCTTTTTTTTCATAACACTTTAACCAGAGTGACGGGAGAGCGGCATTTCAGAAAACGTGCTTATCTCGGCGAGAAAAAGCGATTTCGGCAATAAAATTTAAAACGCGTGTAAAACATAAACCAAACGATGAAATTGGTTATTTCTTCATGTATAATGATCAACTCGATACTCCCTAGCCCCCAACAGCCTTTTTTTTCATAACACTTTAACCAGAGTGACGGGAGAGCGGCATTTCAGAAAACGTGCTTATCTCGGCGAGAAAAAGCGATTTCGGCAATAAAATTTAAAACGCGTGTAAAACATAAACCAAACGATGAAATTGGTTATTTCTTCATGTATAATGATCAACTCGATACTCCCTAGCCCCCAACAGCCTTTTTTTTCATAACACTTTAACCAGAGTGACGGGAGAGCGGCATTTCAGAAAACGTGCTTATCTCGGCGAGAAAAAGCGATTTCGGCAATAAAATTTAAAACGCGTGTAAAACATAAACCAAACGATGAAATTGGTTATTTCTTCATGTATAATGATCAACTCGATACTCCCTAGCCCCCAACAGCCTTTTTTTTCATAACACTTTAACCAGAGTGACGGGAGAGCGGCATTTCAGAAAACGTGCTTATCTCGGCGAGAAAAAGCGATTTCGGCAATAAAATTTAAAACGCGTGTAAAACATAAACCAAACGATGAAATTGGTTATTTCTTCATGTATAATGATCAACTCGATACTCCCTAGCCCCCAACAGCCTTTTTTTTCATAACACTTTAACCAGAGTGACGGGAGAGCGGCATTTCAGAAAACGTGCTTATCTCGGCGAGAAAAAGCGATTTCGGCAATAAAATTTAAAACGCGTGTAAAACATAAACCAAACGATGAAATTGGTTATTTCTTCATGTATAATGATCAACTCGATACTCCCTAGCCCCCAACAGCCTTTTTTTTCATAACACTTTAACCAGAGTGACGGGAGAGCGGCATTTCAGAAAACGTGCTTATCTCGGCGAGAAAAAGCGATTTCGGCAATAAAATTTAAAACGCGTGTAAAACATAAACCAAACGATGAAATTGGTTATTTCTTCATGTATAATGATCAACTCGATACTCCCTAGCCCCCAACAGCCTTTTTTTTCATAACACTTTAACCAGAGTGACGGGAGAGCGGCATTTCAGAAAACGTGCTTATCTCGGCGAGAAAAAGCGATTTCGGCAATAAAATTTAAAACGCGTGTAAAACATAAACCAAACGATGAAATTGGTTATTTCTTCATGTATAATGATCAACTCGATACTCCCTAGCCCCCAACAGCCTTTTTTTTCATAACACTTTAACCAGAGTGACGGGAGAGCGGCATTTCAGAAAACGTGCTTATCTCGGCGAGAAAAAGCGATTTCGGCAATAAAATTTAAAACGCGTGTAAAACATAAACCAAACGATGAAATTGGTTATTTCTTCATGTATAATGATCAACTCGATACTCCCTAGCCCCCAACAGCCTTTTTTTTCATAACACTTTAACCAGAGTGACGGGAGAGCGGCATTTCAGAAAACGTGCTTATCTCGGCGAGAAAAAGCGATTTCGGCAATAAAATTTAAAACGCGTGTAAAACATAAACCAAACGATGAAATTGGTTATTTCTTCATGTATAATGATCAACTCGATACTCCCTAGCCCCCAACAGCCTTTTTTTTCATAACACTTTAACCAGAGTGACGGGAGAGCGGCATTTCAGAAAACGTGCTTATCTCGGCGAGAAAAAGCGATTTCGGCAATAAAATTTAAAACGCGTGTAAAAATAAACCAAACGATGAAATTGGTTATTTCTTCATGTATAATGATCAACTCGATACTCCCTAGCCCCCAACAGCCTTTTTTTTCATAACACTTTAACCAGAGTGACGGGAGAGCGGCATTTCAGAAAACGTGCTTATCTCGGCGAGAAAAAGCGATTTCGGCAATAAAATTTAAAACGCGTGTAAAACATAAACCAAACGATGAAATTGGTTATTTCTTCATGTATATTGATCAACTCGAGTCGAGCTCCAGGGAGAGAGGCTGATTTTTCGCTTTTTGAGGCCGACCGACGAACCGGCGCGGGGCGGACTCAAAAGCCCGCAGAGCCGTAGGCACTTAGAAAAGTTTCGCCTTTGGCTGTGAGCTCCAGGGGAGAGGCTGGTTTTGCGTTATTTTAGGCCGGCTGGAGAACCGGCGCGGGTCGGACGCACAATCCCCGCAGAGCCGTGGGCACTTAGAAAATTTTTGCCAAGTTGGCTCTGAGCGCCTGGTACCTAATATGGAAGTATAGAGGCCGACTTTCGGGCAAGATCACGCCGCGTTAGGCTTCCAGGACCCCGGCTAAGCAATTTTACCGGGCCGCCCGGTTCTTTTTTTGAACCAGCCCGGTTCTTTTTACACTTCCAGCTGGAGCTCAGCAGCGGCTTTTTGCGCAAGATCACGCCGGGTTAGGCTTCCAGGACCTCGGCTAAGTAATTCTACCGGGCCGCCCGGTTCTTTTTTTGAACCAGCCCGGTTCTTTTTACACTTCCAGCTGGAGCTCACGAGCGGAATTTTGGACAAGATCACGCCGTGTTAGGCTTCCAGAGCCCCGGCTAAGCAATTTTACCGGCCCGCCCGGTTCTTTTTTTTAACCAGCCCGGTTCTTTTTACACTTCCAGCTGGAGCTCAGCAGCGGGTTTTTGGACAAGATCACGCCGTGTTAGGCTTCCAGAGCCCCGGCTAAGCAATTTTACAGGGTCGCCCGGTTCTTTTTTTTAACCAGCCCGGTTTTTTTTACACTTCCAGCTGGAGCTCAGCAGCGGCTTTTTGCACAGTATCACGCCGGGTTAGGCTTCCAGAGCCCCGGCTAAGCAATTTTACCGGGCCGCCCGGTTCTTTTTTTTAACCAGCCCGGTTCTTTTTACACTTCCAGCTGGAGCTCAGCAGCGGCTTTTTGGACAAGATCACGCCGTGTTAGGCTTCCAGAGCCCCGGCTAAGCAATTTTACCGGGTCGCCCGGTTCTTTTTTTTAACCAGCCCGGTTCTTTTTACACTTCCAGCTGGAGCTCAGCAGCGGCTTTTTGGACAAGATCACGCCGTGATAGGCTTCCAGAGCCCCGGCTAAGCAATTTTACCGGGTCGCCCGGTTCTTTTTTTAACCAGCCCGGTTCTTTTTACACTTCCAGCTGGAGCTCAGCATCGTGTAAAACATAAACCAAACGATGAAATTGGTTATTTCTTCATGTATAATGATCAACTCGATACTCCCTAGCCCCCAACAGCCTTTTCTTTTCATAACACTTTAACCAGAGTGACGGGAGAGCGGCATTTCAGAAAACGTGCTTATCTCGGCGAGAAAAAGCGATTTCGGCAATAAAATTTAAAACGCGTGTAAAACATAAACCAAACGATGAAATTGGTTATTTCTTCATGTATAATGATCAACTCGATACTCCCTAGCCCCCAACAGCCTTTTTTTTCATAACACTTTAACCAGAGTGACGGGAGAGCGGCATTTCAGAAAACGTGCTTATCTCGGCGAGAAAAAGCGATTTCGGCAATAAAATTTAAAACGCGTGTAAAACATAAACCAAACGATGAAATTGGTTATTTCTTCATGTATAATGATCAACTCGATACTCCCTAGCCCCCAACAGCCTTTTTTTTCATAACACTTTAACCAGAGTGACGGGAGAGCGGCATTTCAGAAAACGTGCTTATCTCGGCGAGAAAAAGCGATTTCGGCAATAAAATTTAAAACGCGTGTAAAACATAAACCAAACGATGAAATTGGTTATTTCTTCATGTATAATGATCAACTCGATACTCCCTAGCCCCCAACAGCCTTTTTTTTCATAACACTTTAACCAGAGTGACGGGAGAGCGGCATTTCAGAAAACGTGCTTATCTCGGCGAGAAAAAGCGATTTCGGCAATAAAATTTAAAACGCGTGTAAAACATAAACCAAACGATGAAATTGGTTATTTCTTCATGTATAATGATCAACTCGATACTCCCTAGCCCCCAACAGCCTTTTTTTTCATAACACTTTAACCAGAGTGACGGGAGAGCGGCATTTCAGAAAACGTGCTTATCTCGGCGAGAAAAAGCGATTTCGGCAATAAAATTTAAAACGCGTGTAAAACATAAACCAAACGATGAAATTGGTTATTTCTTCATGTATAATGATCAACTCGATACTCCCTAGCCCCCAACAGCCTTTTTTTTCATAACACTTTAACCAGAGTGACGGGAGAGCGGCATTTCAGAAAACGTGCTTATCTCGGCGAGAAAAAGCGATTTCGGCAATAAAATTTAAAACGCGTGTAAAACATAAACCAAACGATGAAATTGGTTATTTCTTCATGTATAATGATCAACTCGATACTCCCTAGCCCCCAACAGCCTTTTCTTTTCATAACACTTTAACCAGAGTGACGGGAGAGCGGCATTTCAGAAAACGTGCTTATCTCGGCGAGAAAAAGCGATTTCGGCAATAAAATTTAAAACGCGTGTAAAACATAAACCAAACGATGAAATTGGTTATTTCTTCATGTATAATGATCAACTCGATACTCCCTAGCCCCCAACAGCCTTTTTTTTCATAACACTTTAACCAGAGTGACGGGAGAGCGGCATTTCAGAAAACGTGCTTATCTCGGCGAGAAAAAGCGATTTCGGCAATAAAATTTAAAACGCGTGTAAAACATAAACCAAACGATGAAATTGGTTATTTCTTCATGTATAATGATCAACTCGATACTCCCTAGCCCCCAACAGCCTTTTTTTTCATAACACTTTAACCAGAGTGACGGGAGAGCGGCATTTCAGAAAACGTGCTTATCTCGGCGAGAAAAAGCGATTTCGGCAATAAAATTTAAAACGCGTGTAAAACATAAACCAAACGATGAAATTGGTTATTTCTTCATGTATAATGATCAACTCGATACTCCCTAGCCCCCAACAGCCTTTTTTTTCATAACACTTTAACCAGAGTGACGGGAGAGCGGCATTTCAGAAAACGTGCTTATCTCGGCGAGAAAAAGCGATTTCGGCAATAAAATTTAAAACGCGTGTAAAACATAAACCAAACGATGAAATTGGTTATTTCTTCATGTATAATGATCAACTCGATACTCCCTAGCCCCCAACAGCCTTTTTTTTCATAACACTTTAACCAGAGTGACGGGAGAGCGGCATTTCAGAAAACGTGCTTATCTCGGCGAGAAAAAGCGATTTCGGCAATAAAATTTAAAACGCGTGTAAAACATAAACCAAACGATGAAATTGGTTATTTCTTCATGTATAATGATCAACTCGATACTCCCTAGCCCCCAACAGCCTTTTTTTTCATAACACTTTAACCAGAGTGACGGGAGAGCGGCATTTCAGAAAACGTGCTTATCTCGGCGAGAAAAAGCGATTTCGGCAATAAAATTTAAAACGCGTGTAAAACATAAACCAAACGATGAAATTGGTTATTTCTTCATGTATAATGATCAACTCGATACTCCCTAGCCCCCAACAGCCTTTTTTTTCATAACACTTTAACCAGAGTGACGGGAGAGCGGCATTTCAGAAAACGTGCTTATCTCGGCGAGAAAAAGCGATTTCGGCAATAAAATTTAAAACGCGTGTAAAACATAAACCAAACGATGAAATTGGTTATTTCTTCATGTATAATGATCAACTCGATACTCCCTAGCCCCCAACAGCCTTTTTTTTCATAACACTTTAACCAGAGTGACGGGAGAGCGGCATTTCAGAAAACGTGCTTATCTCGGCGAGAAAAAGCGATTTCGGCAATAAAATTTAAAACGCGTGTAAAACATAAACCAAACGATGAAATTGGTTATTTCTTCATGTATAATGATCAACTCGATACTCCCTAGCCCCCAACAGCCTTTTTTTTCATAACACTTTAACCAGAGTGACGGGAGAGCGGCATTTCAGAAAACGTGCTTATCTCGGCGAGAAAAAGCGATTTCGGCAATAAAATTTAAAACGCGTGTAAAACATAAACCAAACGATGAAATTGGTTATTTCTTCATGTATAATGATCAACTCGATACTCCCTAGCCCCCAACAGCCTTTTTTTTCATAACACTTTAACCAGAGTGACGGGAGAGCGGCATTTCAGAAAACGTGCTTATCTCGGCGAGAAAAAGCGATTTCGGCAATAAAATTTAAAACGCGTGTAAAACATAAACCAAACGATGAAATTGGTTATTTCTTCATGTATAATGATCAACTCGATACTCCCTAGCCCCCAACAGCCTTTTTTTTCATAACACTTTAACCAGAGTGACGGGAGAGCGGCATTTCAGAAAACGTGCTTATCTCGGCGAGAAAAAGCGATTTCGGCAATAAAATTTAAAACGCGTGTAAAACATAAACCAAACGATGAAATTGGTTATTTCTTCATGTATAATGATCAACTCGATACTCCCTAGCCCCCAACAGCCTTTTTTTTCATAACACTTTAACCAGAGTGACGGGAGAGCGGCATTTCAGAAAACGTGCTTATCTCGGCGAGAAAAAGCGATTTCGGCAATAAAATTTAAAACGCGTGTAAAACATAAACCAAACGATGAAATTGGTTATTTCTTCATGTATAATGATCAACTCGATACTCCCTAGCCCCCAACAGCCTTTTTTTTCATAACACTTTAACCAGAGTGACGGGAGAGCGGCATTTCAGAAAACGTGCTTATCTCGGCGAGAAAAAGCGATTTCGGCAATAAAATTTAAAACGCGTGTAAAACATAAACCAAACGATGAAATTGGTTATTTCTCATGTATAATGATCAACTCGATACTCCCTAGCCCCCAACAGCCTTTTTTTTCATAACACTTTAACCAGAGTGACGGGAGAGCGGCATTTCAGAAAACGTGCTTATCTCGGCGAGAAAAAGCGATTTCGGCAATAAAATTTAAAACGCGTGTAAAACATAAACCAAACGATGAAATTGGTTATTTCTTCATGTATAATGATCAACTCGATACTCCCTAGCCCCCAACAGCCTTTTTTTTCATAACACTTTAACCAGAGTGACGGGAGAGCGGCATTTCAGAAAACGTGCTTATCTCGGCGAGAAAAAGCGATTTCGGCAATAAAATTTAAAACGCGTGTAAAACATAAACCAAACGATGAAATTGGTTATTTCTTCATGTATAATGATCAATTCGATACTCCCTAGCCCCCAACAGCCTTTTTTTTCATAACACTTTAACCAGAGTGACGGGAGAGCGGCATTTCAGAAAACGTGCTTATCTCGGCGAGAAAAAGCGATTTCGGCAATAAAATTTAAAACGCGTGTAAAACATAAACCAAACGATGAAATTGGTTATTTCTTCATGTATAAATGATCAACTCGATACTCCCTAGCCCCAACAGCCTTTTTTTTCTTAACACTTTAACCAGAGTGACGGGAGAGCGGCATTTCAGAAAACGTGCTTATCTCGGCGAGAAAAAGCGATTTCGGCAATAAAATTTAAAACGCGTGTAAAACATAAACCAAACGATGAAATTGGTTATTTCTTCATGTATAATGATCAACTCGATACTCCCTAGCCCCCAACAGCCTTTTTTTTCATAACACTTTAACCAGAGTGACGGGAGAGCGGCATTTCAGAAAACGTGCTTATCTCGGCGAGAAAAAGCGATTTCGGCAATAAAATTTAAAACGCGTGTAAAACATAAACCAAACGATGAAATTGGTTATTTCTTCATGTATAATGATCAACTCGATACTCCCTAGCCCCCAACAGCCTTTTTTTTCATAACACTTTAACCAGAGTGACGGGAGAGCGGCATTTCAGAAAACGTGCTTATCTCGGCGAGAAAAAGCGATTTCGGCAATAAAATTTAAAACGCGTGTAAAACATAAACCAAACGATGAAATTGTTATTTCTTCATGTATAATGATAAACTCGATACTCCCTAGCCCCCAACAGCCTTTTTTTTCATAACACTTTAACCAGAGTGACGGGAGAGCGGCATTTCAGAAAACGTGCTTATCTCGGCGAGAAAAAGCGATTTCGGCAATAAAATTTAAAACGCGTGTAAAACATAAACCAAACGATGAAATTGGTTATTTCTTCATGTATAATGATCAACTCGATACTCCCTAGCCCCCAACAGCCTTTTTTTTCATAACACTTTAACCAGAGTGACGGGAGAGCGGCATTTCAGAAAACGTGCTTATCTCGGCGAGAAAAAGCGATTTCGGCAATAAAATTTAAAACGCGTGTAAAACATAAACCAAACGATGAAATTGGTTATTTCTTCATGTATAATGATCAACTCGATACTCCCTAGCCCCCAACAGCCTTTTTTTTTCAATAAACACTTTAACCAGAGTGACGGGAGAGCGGCATTTCAGAAAACGTGCTTATCTCGGCGAGAAAAGCGATTTCGGCAATAAAATTTAAAACGCGTGTAAAACATAAACAAACGATGAAATTGGTTATTTCTTCATGTATAATGATCAACTCGATACTCCCTAGCCCCCAACAGCCTTTTTTTTCATAACACTTTAACCAGAGTGACGGGAGAGCGGCATTTCAGAAAACGTGCTTATCTCGGCGAGAAAAGCGATTTCGGCAATAAAATTTAAAACGCGTGTAAAACATAAACCAACGATGAAATTGGTTATTTCTTCATGTATAATGATCAACTCGATACTCCCTAGCCCCCAACAGCCTTTTTTTTCATAACACTTTAACCAGAGTGACGGGAGAGCGGCATTTCAGAAAACGTGCTTATCTCGGCGAGAAAAAGCGATTTCGGCAATAAAATTTAAAACGCGTGTAAAACATAAACCAAACGATGAAATTGGTTATTTCTTCATGTATAATGATCAACTCGATACTCCCTAGCCCCCAACAGCCTTTTTTTTCATAACACTTTAACCAGAGTGACGGGAGAGCGGCATTTCAGAAAACGTGCTTATCTCGGCGAGAAAAAGCGATTTCGGCAATAAAATTTAAAACGCGTGTAAAACATAAACCAAACGATGAAATTGGTTATTTCTTCATTTTAATGATCAACTCGATACTCCCTAGCCCCCAACAGCCTTTTTTTTCATAACACTTTAACCAGAGTGACGGGAGAGCGGCATTTCAGAAAACGTGCTTATCTCGGCGAGAAAAAGCGATTTCGGCAATAAAATTTAAAACGCGTGTAAAACATAAACCAAACGATGAAATTGGTTATTTCTTCATGTATAATGATCAACTCGATACTCCCTAGCCCCCAACAGCCTTTTTTTTCATAACACTTTAACCAGAGTGACGGGAGAGCGGCATTTCAGAAAAACGTGCTTATCTCGGCGAGAAAAAGCGATTTCGGCAATAAAATTTAAAACGCGTGTAAAACATAAACCAAACGATGAAATTGGTTATTTCTTCATGTATAATGATCAACTCGATACTCCCTAGCCCCCAACAGCCTTTTTTTTTCATAACACTTTAACCAGAGTGACGGGAGAGCGGCATTTCAGAAAACGTGCTTATCTCGGCGAGAAAAGCGATTTCGGCAATAAAATTTAAAACGCGTGTAAAACATAAACCAAACGATGAAATTGGTTATTTCTTCATGTATAATGATCAACTCGATACTCCCTAGCCCCAACAGCCTTTTTTTTCATAACACTTTAACCAGAGTGACGGGAGAGCGGCATTTCAGAAAACGTGCTTATCTCGGCGAGAAAAAGCGATTTCGGCAATAAAATTTAAAACGCGTGTAAAACATAAACCAAACGATGAAATTGGTTATTTCTTCATGTATAATGATCAACTCGATACTCCCTAGCCCCCAACAGCCTTTTTTTTCATAACACTTTAACCAGAGTGACGGGAGAGCGGCATTTCAGAAAACGTGCTTATCTCGGCGAGAAAAAGCGATTTCGGCAATAAATTTAAAACGCGTGTAAAACATAAACCAAACGATGAAATTGGTTATTTCTTCATGTATAATGATCAACTCGATACTCCCTAGCCCCCAACA
Source organism: Syngnathus leptorhynchus (assembly GCF_054491065.1). Classification (NCBI taxonomy): domain Eukaryota; kingdom Metazoa; phylum Chordata; class Actinopteri; order Syngnathiformes; family Syngnathidae; genus Syngnathus; species Syngnathus leptorhynchus. Next base: position 54,260 of record NW_028232139.1, on the reverse strand, counting down.
GCCTTTTTTTTCATAACACTTTAACCAGAGTGACGGGAGAGCGGCATTTCAGAAACGTGCTTATCTCGGCGAGAAAAAGCGATTTCGGCAATAAAATTTAAAACGCGTGTAAAACATAAACCAAACGATGAAATTGGTTATTTCTTCATGTATAATGATCAACTCGATACTCCCTAGCCCCCAACAGCCTTTTTTTTCATAACACTTTAACCAGAGTGACGGGAGAGCGGCATTTCAGAAAACGTGCTTATCTCGGCGAGAAAAAGCGATTTCGGCAATAAAATTTAAAACGCGTGTAAAACATAAACCAAACGATGAAATTGGTTATTTCTTCATGTATAATGATCAACTCGATACTCCCTAGCCCCCAACAGCCTTTTTTTTCATAACACTTTAACCAGAGTGACGGAGAGCGGCATTTCAGAAAACGTGCTTATCTCGGCGAGAAAAAGCGATTTCGGCAATAAAATTTAAAACGCGTGTAAAACATAAACCAAACGATGAAATTGGTTATTTCTTCATGTATAATGATCAACTCGATACTCCCTAGCCCCCAACAGCCTTTTTTTTCATAACACTTTAACCAGAGTGACGGGAGAGCGGCATTTCAGAAAACGTGCTTATCTCGGCGAGAAAAAGCGATTTCGGCAATAAAATTTAAAACGCGTGTAAAACATAAACCAAACGATGAAATTGGTTATTTCTTCATGTATAATGATCAACTCGATACTCCCTAGCCCCCAACAGCCTTTTTTTTCATAACACTTTAACCAGAGTGACGGGAGAGCGGCATTTCAGAAAACGTGCTTATCTCGGCGAGAAAAAGCGATTTCGGCAATAAAATTTAAAACGCGTGTAAAACATAAACCAAACGATGAAATTGGTTATTTCTTCATGTATAATGATCAACTCGATACTCCCTAGCCCCCAACAGCCTTTTTTTTCATAACACTTTAACCAGAGTGACGGGAGAGCAGCATTTCAGAAAACGTGCTTATCTCGGCGAGAAAAAGCGATTTCGGCAATAAAATTTAAAACGCGTGTAAAACATAAACCAAACGATGAAATTGGTTATTTCTTCATGTATAATGATCAACTCGATACTCCCTAGCCCCCAACAGCCTTTTTTTTCATAACACTTTAACCAGAGTGACGGGAGAGCGGCATTTCAGAAAACGTGCTTATCTCGGCGAGAAAAAGCGATTTCGGCAATAAAATTTAAAACGCGTGTAAAACATAAACCAAAACGATGAAATTGGTTATTTCTTCATGTATAATGATCAACTCGATACTCCCTAGCCCCCAACAGCCTTTTTTTTCATAACACTTTAACCAGAGTGACGGGAGAGCGGCATTTCAGAAACGTGCTTATCTCGGCGAGAAAAAGCGATTTCGGCAATAAAATTTAAAACGCGTGTAAAACATAAACCAAACGATGAAATTGGTTATTTCTTCATGTATAATGATCAACTCGATACTCCCTAGCCCCCAACAGCCTTTTTTTTCATAACACTTTAACCAGAGTGACGGGAGAGCGGCATTTCAGAAAACGTGCTTATCTCGGCGAGAAAAAGCGATTTCGGCAATAAAATTTAAAACGCGTGTAAAACATAAACCAAACGATGAAATTGGTTATTTCTTCATGTATAATGATCAACTCGATACTCCCTAGCCCCCAACAGCCTTTTTTTTCATAACACTTTAACCAGAGTGACGGGAGAGCGGCATTTCAGAAAACGTGCTTATCTCGGCGAGAAAAAGCGATTTCGGCAATAAAATTTAAAACGCGTGTAAAACATAAACCAAACGATGAAATTGGTTATTTCTTCATGTATAATGATCAACTCGATACTCCCTAGCCCCCAACAGCCTTTTTTTTCATAACACTTTAACCAGAGTGACGGGAGAGCGGCATTTCAGAAAACGTGCTTATCTCGGCGAGAAAAAGCGATTTCGGCAATAAAATTTAAAACGCGTGTAAAACATAAACCAAACGATGAAATTGGTTATTTCTTCATGTATAATGATCAACTCGATACTCCCTAGCCCCCAACAGCCTTTTTTTTCATAACACTTTAACCAGAGTGACGGGAGAGCGGCATTTCAGAAAACGTGCTTATCTCGGCGAGAAAAAGCGATTTCGGCAATAAAATTTAAAACGCGTGTAAAACATAAACCAAACGATGAAATTGGTTATTTCTTCATGTATAATGATCAACTCGATACTCCCTAGCCCCCAACAGCCTTTTTTTTCATAACACTTTAACCAGAGTGACGGGAGAGCGGCATTTCAGAAAACGTGCTTATCTCGGCGAGAAAAAGCGATTTCGGCAATAAAATTTAAAACGCGTGTAAAACATAAACCAAACGATGAAATTGGTTATTTCTTCATGTATAATGATCAACTCGATACTCCCTAGCCCCCAACAGCCTTTTTTTTCATAACACTTTAACCAGAGTGACGGGAGAGCGGCATTTCAGAAAACGTGCTTATCTCGGCGAGAAAAGCGATTTCGGCAATAAAATTTAAAACGCGTGTAAAACATAAACCAAACGATGAAATTGGTTATTTCTTCATGTATAATGATCAACTCGATACTCCCTAGCCCCCAACAGCCTTTTTTTTCATAACACTTTAACCAGAGTGACGGGAGAGCGGCATTTCAGAAAACGTGCTTATCTCGGCGAGAAAAAGCGATTTCGGCAATAAAATTTAAAACGCGTGTAAAACATAAACCAAACGATGAAATTGTTATTTCTTCATGTATAATGATCAACTCGATACTCCCTAGCCCCCAACAGCCTTTTTTTTCATAACACTTTAACCAGAGTGACGGGAGAGCGGCATTTCAGAAAACGTGCTTATCTCGGCGTGAAAAAGCGATTTCGGCAATAAATTTAAAACGCGTGTAAAACATAAACCAAACGATGAAATTGGTTATTTCTTCATGTATAATGATCAACTCGATACTCCCTAGCCCCCAACAGCCTTTTTTTTCATAACACTTTAACCAGAGTGACGGGAGAGCGGCATTTCAGAAAACGTGCTTATCTCGGCGAGAAAAAGCGATTTCGGCAATAAAATTTAAAACGCGTGTAAAACATAAACCAAACGATGAAATTGGTTATTTCTTCATGTATAATGATCAACTCGATACTCCCTAGCCCCCAACAGCCTTTTTTTTCATAACACTTTAACCAGAGTGACGGGAGAGCGGCATTTCAGAAAACGTGCTTATCTCGGCGAGAAAAAGCGATTTCGGCAATAAAATTTAAAACGCGTGTAAAACATAAACCAAACGATGAAATTGGTTATTTCTTCATGTATAATGATCAACTCGATACTCCCTAGCCCCCAACAGCCTTTTTTTTCATAACACTTTAACCAGAGTGACGGGAGAGCGGCATTTCAGAAAACGTGCTTATCTCGGCGAGAAAAAGCGATTTCGGCAATAAAATTTAAAACGCGTGTAAAACATAAACCAAACGATGAAATTGGTTATTTCTTCATGTATAATGATCAACTCGATACTCCCTAGCCCCCAACAGCCTTTTTTTTCATAACACTTTAACCAGAGTGACGGGAGAGCGGCATTTCAGAAAACGTGCTTATCTCGGCGAGAAAAAGCGATTTCGGCAATAAAATTTAAAACGCGTGTAAAACATAAACCAAACGATGAAATTGGTTATTTCTTCATGTATAATGATCAACTCGATACTCCCTAGCCCCCAACAGCCTTTTTTTTCATAACACTTTAACCAGAGTGACGGGAGAGCGGCATTTCAGAAAACGTGCTTATCTCGGCGAGAAAAAGCGATTTCGGCAATAAAATTTAAAACGCGTGTAAAACATAAACCAAACGATGAAATTGGTTATTTCTTCATGTATAATGATCAACTCGATACTCCCTAGCCCCCAACAGCCTTTTTTTTCATAACACTTTAACCAGAGTGACGGGAGAGCGGCATTTCAGAAAACGTGCTTATCTCGGCGAGAAAAAGCGATTTCGGCAATAAAATTTAAAACGCGTGTAAAACATAAACCAAACGATGAAATTGGTTATTTCTTCATGTATAATGATCAACTCGATACTCCCTAGCCCCCAACAGCCTTTTTTTTCATAACACTTTAACCAGAGTGACGGGAGAGCGGCATTTCAGAAAACGTGCTTATCTCGGCGAGAAAAAGCGATTTCGGCAATAAAATTTAAAACGCGTGTAAAACATAAACCAAACGATGAAATTGGTTATTTCTTCATGTATAATGATCAACTCGATACTCCCTAGCCCCCAACAGCCTTTTTTTTCATAACACTTTAACCAGAGTGACGGGAGAGCGGCATTTCAGAAAACGTGCTTATCTCGGCGAGAAAAAGCGATTTCGGCAATAAAATTTAAAACGCGTGTAAAACATAAACCAAACGATGAAATTGGTTATTTCTTCATGTATAATGATCAACTCGATACTCCCTAGCCCCCAACAGCCTTTTTTTTCATAACACTTTAACCAGAGTGACGGGAGAGCGGCATTTCAGAAAACGTGCTTATCTCGGCGAGAAAAAGCGATTTCGGCAATAAAATTTAAAACGCGTGTAAAACATAAACCAAACGATGAAATTGGTTATTTCTTCATGTATAATGATCAACTCGATACTCCCTAGCCCCCAACAGCCTTTTTTTTCATAACACTTTAACCAGAGTGACGGGAGAGCGGCATTTCAGAAAACGTGCTTATCTCGGCGAGAAAAAGCGATTTCGGCAATAAAATTTAAAACGCGTGTAAAACATAAACCAAACGATGAAATTGGTTATTTCTTCATGTATAATGATCAACTCGATACTCCCTAGCCCCCAACAGCCTTTTTTTTCATAACACTTTAACCAGAGTGACGGGAGAGCGGCATTTCAGAAAACGTGCTTATCTCGGCGAGAAAAAGCGATTTCGGCAATAAAATTTAAAACGCGTGTAAAACATAAACCAAACGATGAAATTGGTTATTTCTTCATGTATAATGATCAACTCGATACTCCCTAGCCCCCAACAGCCTTTTTTTTCATAACACTTTAACCAGAGTGACGGGAGAGCGGCATTTCAGAAAACGTGCTTATCTCGGCGAGAAAAAGCGATTTCGGCAATAAAATTTAAAACGCGTGTAAAACATAAACCAAACGATGAAATTGGTTATTTCTTCATGTATAATGATCAACTCGATACTCCCTAGCCCCCAACAGCCTTTTTTTTCATAACACTTTAACCAGAGTGACGGGAGAGCGGCATTTCAGAAAACGTGCTTATCTCGGCGAGAAAAAGCGATTTCGGCAATAAAATTTAAAACGCGTGTAAAACATAAACCAAACGATGAAATTGGTTATTGCTTCATGTATAATGATCAACTCGATACTCCCTAGCCCCCAACAGCCTTTTTTTTCATAACACTTTAACCAGAGTGACGGGAGAGCGGCATTTCAGAAAACGTGCTTATCTCGGCGAGAAAAAGCGATTTCGGCAATAAAATTTAAAACGCGTGTAAAACATAAACCAAACGATGAAATTGGTTATTTCTTCATGTATAATGATCAACTCGATACTCCCTAGCCCCCAACAGCCTTTTTTTTCATAACACTTTAACCAGAGTGACGGGAGAGCGGCATTTCAGAAAACGTGCTTATCTCGGCGAGAAAAAGAAAAAGCGATTTCGGCAATAAAATTTAAAACGCGTGTAAAACATAAACCAAACGATGAAATTGGTTATTTCTTCATGTATAATGATCAACTCGATACTCCCTAGCCCCCAACAGCCTTTTTTTTCATAACACTTTAACCAGAGTGACGGGAGAGCGGCATTTCAGAAAACGTGCTTATCTCGGCGAGAAAAAGCGATTTCGGCAATAAAATTTAAAACGCGTGTAAAACATAAACCAAACGATGAAATTGGTTATTTCTTCATGTATAATGATCAACTCGATACTCCCTAGCCCCCAACAGCCTTTTTTTTCATAACACTTTAACCAGAGTGACGGGAGAGCGGCATTTCAGAAAACGTGCTTATCTCGGCGAGAAAAAGCGATTTCGGCAATAAAATTTAAAACGCGTGTAAAACATAAACCAAACGATGAAATTGGTTATTTCTTCATGTATAATGATCAACTCGATACTCCCTAGCCCCCAACAGCCTTTTTTTTCATAACACTTTAACCAGAGTGACGGGAGAGCGGCATTTCAGAAAACGTGCTTATCTCGGCGAGAAAAAGCGATTTCGGCAATAAAATTTAAAACGCGTGTAAAACATAAACCAAACGATGAAATTGGTTATTTCTTCATGTATAATGATCAACTCGATACTCCCTAGCCCCCAACAGCCTTTTTTTTCATAACACTTTAACCAGAGTGACGGGAGAGCGGCATTTCAGAAAACGTGCTTATCTCGGCGAGAAAAAGCGATTTCGGCAATAAAATTTAAAACGCGTGTAAAACATAAACCAAACGATGAAATTGGTTATTTCTTCATGTATAATGATCAACTCGATACTCCCTAGCCCCCAACAGCCTTTTTTTTCATAACACTTTAACCAGAGTGACGGGAGAGCGGCATTTCAGAAAACGTGCTTATCTCGGCGAGAAAAAGCGATTTCGGCAATAAAATTTAAAACGCGTGTAAAACATAAACCAAACGATGAAATTGGTTATTTCTTCATGTATAATGATCAACTCGATACTCCCTAGCCCCCAACAGCCTTTTTTTTCATAACACTTTAACCAGAGTGACGGGAGAGCGGCATTTCAGAAAACGTGCTTATCTCGGCGAGAAAAAGCGATTTCGGCAATAAAATTTAAAACGCGTGTAAAACATAAACCAAACGATGAAATTGGTTATTTCTTCATGTATAATGATCAACTCGATACTCCCTAGCCCCCAACAGCCTTTTTTTTCATAACACTTTAACCAGAGTGACGGGAGAGCGGCATTTCAGAAAACGTGCTTATCTCGGCGAGAAAAAGCGATTTCGGCAATAAAATTTAAAACGCGTGTAAAACATAAACCAAACGATGAAATTGGTTATTTCTTCATGTATAATGATCAACTCGATACTCCCTAGCCCCCAACAGCCTTTTTTTTCATAACACTTTAACCAGAGTGACGGGAGAGCGGCATTTCAGAAAACGTGCTTATCTCGGCGAGAAAAAGCGATTTCGGCAATAAAATTTAAAACGCGTGTAAAACATAAACCAAACGATGAAATTGGTTATTTCTTCATGTATAATGATCAACTCGATACTCCCTAGCCCCCAACAGCCTTTTTTTTCATAACACTTTAACCAGAGTGACGGGAGAGCGGCATTTCAGAAAACGTGCTTATCTCGGCGAGAAAAAGCGATTTCGGCAATAAAATTTAAAACGCGTGTAAAACATAAACCAAACGATGAAATTGGTTATTTCTTCATGTATAATGATCAACTCGATACTCCCTAGCCCCCAACAGCCTTTTTTTTCATAACACTTTAACCAGAGTGACGGGAGAGCGGCATTTCAGAAAACGTGCTTATCTCGGCGAGAAAAAGCGATTTCGGCAATAAAATTTAAAACGCGTGTAAAACATAAACCAAACGATGAAATTGGTTATTTCTTCATGTATAATGATCAACTCGATACTCCCTAGCCCCCAACAGCCTTTTTTTTCATAACACTTTAACCAGAGTGACGGGAGAGCGGCATTTCAGAAAACGTGCTTATCTCGGCGAGAAAAAGCGATTTCGGCAATAAAATTTAAAACGCGTGTAAAACATAAACCAAACGATGAAATTGGTTATTTCTTCATGTATAATGATCAACTCGATACTCCCTAGCCCCCAACAGCCTTTTTTTTCATAACACTTTAACCAGAGTGACGGGAGAGCGGCATTTCAGAAAACGTGCTTATCTCGGCGAGAAAAAGCGATTTCGGCAATAAAATTTAAAACGCGTGTAAAACATAAACCAAACGATGAAATTGGTTATTTCTTCATGTATAATGATCAACTCGATACTCCCTAGCCCCCAACAGCCTTTTTTTTCATAACACTTTAACCAGAGTGACGGGAGAGCGGCATTTCAGAAAACGTGCTTATCTCGGCGAGAAAAAGCGATTTCGGCAATAAAATTTAAAACGCGTGTAAAACATAAACCAAACGATGAAATTGGTTATTTCTTCATGTATAATGATCAACTCGATACTCCCTAGCCCCCAACAGCCTTTTTTTTCATAACACTTTAACCAGAGTGACGGGAGAGCGGCATTTCAGAAAACGTGCTTATCTCGGCGAGAAAAAGCGATTTCGGCAATAAAATTTAAAACGCGTGTAAAACATAAACCAAACGATGAAATTGGTTATTTCTTCATGTATAATGATCAACTCGATACTCCCTAGCCCCCAACAGCCTTTTTTTTCATAACACTTTAACCAGAGTGACGGGAGAGCGGCATTTCAGAAAACGTGCTTATCTCGGCGAGAAAAAGCGATTTCGGCAATAAAATTTAAAACGCGTGTAAAACATAAACCAAACGATGAAATTGGTTATTTCTTCATGTATAATGATCAACTCGATACTCCCTAGCCCCCAACAGCCTTTTTTTTCATAACACTTTAACCAGAGTGACGGGAGAGCGGCATTTCAGAAAACGTGCTTATCTCGGCGAGAAAAAGCGATTTCGGCAATAAAATTTAAAACGCGTGTAAAACATAAACCAAACGATGAAATTGGTTATTTCTTCATGTATAATGATCAACTCGATACTCCCTAGCCCCCAACAGCCTTTTTTTTCATAACACTTTAACCAGAGTGACGGGAGAGCGGCATTTCAGAAAACGTGCTTATCTCGGCGAGAAAAAGCGATTTCGGCAATAAAATTTAAAACGCGTGTAAAACATAAACCAAACGATGAAATTGGTTATTTCTTCATGTATAATGATCAACTCGATACTCCCTAGCCCCCAACAGCCTTTTTTTTCATAACACTTTAACCAGAGTGACGGGAGAGCGGCATTTCAGAAAACGTGCTTATCTCGGCGAGAAAAAGCGATTTCGGCAATAAAATTTAAAACGCGTGTAAAACATAAACCAAACGATGAAATTGGTTATTTCTTCATGTATAATGATCAACTCGATACTCCCTAGCCCCCAACAGCCTTTTTTTTCATAACACTTTAACCAGAGTGACGGGAGAGCGGCATTTCAGAAAACGTGCTTATCTCGGCGAGAAAAAGCGATTTCGGCAATAAAATTTAAAACGCGTGTAAAACATAAACCAAACGATGAAATTGGTTATTTCTTCATGTATAATGATCAACTCGATACTCCCTAGCCCCCAACAGCCTTTTTTTTCATAACACTTTAACCAGAGTGACGGGAGAGCGGCATTTCAGAAAACGTGCTTATCTCGGCGAGAAAAAGCGATTTCGGCAATAAAATTTAAAACGCGTGTAAAACATAAACCAAACGATGAAATTGGTTATTTCTTCATGTATAATGATCAACTCGATACTCCCTAGCCCCCAACAGCCTTTTTTTTCATAACACTTTAACCAGAGTGACGGGAGAGCGGCATTTCAGAAAACGTGCTTATCTCGGCGAGAAAAAGCGATTTCGGCAATAAAATTTAAAACGCGTGTAAAACATAAACCAAACGATGAAATTGGTTATTTCTTCATGTATAATGATCAACTCGATACTCCCTAGCCCCCAACAGCCTTTTTTTTCATAACACTTTAACCAGAGTGACGGGAGAGCGGCATTTCAGAAAACGTGCTTATCTCGGCGAGAAAAAGCGATTTCGGCAATAAAATTTAAAACGCGTGTAAAACATAAACCAAACGATGAAATTGGTTATTTCTTCATGTATAATGATCAACTCGATACTCCCTAGCCCCCAACAGCCTTTTTTTTCATAACACTTTAACCAGAGTGACGGGAGAGCGGCATTTCAGAAAACGTGCTTATCTCGGCGAGAAAAAGCGATTTCGGCAATAAAATTTAAAACGCGTGTAAAACATAAACCAAACGATGAAATTGGTTATTTCTTCATGTATAATGATCAACTCGATACTCCCTAGCCCCCAACAGCCTTTTTTTTCATAACACTTTAACCAGAGTGACGGGAGAGCGGCATTTCAGAAAACGTGCTTATCTCGGCGAGAAAAAGCGATTTCGGCAATAAAATTTAAAACGCGTGTAAAACATAAACCAAACGATGAAATTGGTTATTTCTTCATGTATAATGATCAACTCGATACTCCCTAGCCCCCAACAGCCTTTTTTTTCATAACACTTTAACCAGAGTGACGGGAGAGCGGCATTTCAGAAAACGTGCTTATCTCGGCGAGAAAAAGCGATTTCGGCAATAAAATTTAAAACGCGTGTAAAACATAAACCAAACGATGAAATTGGTTATTTCTTCATGTATAATGATCAACTCGATACTCCCTAGCCCCCAACAGCCTTTTTTTTCATAACACTTTAACCAGAGTGACGGGAGAGCGGCATTTCAGAAAACGTGCTTATCTCGGCGAGAAAAAGCGATTTCGGCAATAAAATTTAAAACGCGTGTAAAACATAAACCAAACGATGAAATTGGTTATTTCTTCATGTATAATGATCAACTCGATACTCCCTAGCCCCCAACAGCCTTTTTTTTCATAACACTTTAACCAGAGTGACGGGAGAGCGGCATTTCAGAAAACGTGCTTATCTCGGCGAGAAAAAGCGATTTCGGCAATAAAATTTAAAACGCGTGTAAAACATAAACCAAACGATGAAATTGGTTATTTCTTCATGTATAATGATCAACTCGATACTCCCTAGCCCCCAACAGCCTTTTTTTTCATAACACTTTAACCAGAGTGACGGGAGAGCGGCATTTCAGAAAACGTGCTTATCTCGGCGAGAAAAAGCGATTTCGGCAATAAAATTTAAAACGCGTGTAAAACATAAACCAAACGATGAAATTGGTTATTTCTTCATGTATAATGATCAACTCGATACTCCCTAGCCCCCAACAGCCTTTTTTTTCATAACACTTTAACCAGAGTGACGGGAGAGCGGCATTTCAGAAAACGTGCTTATCTCGGCGAGAAAAAGCGATTTCGGCAATAAAATTTAAAACGCGTGTAAAACATAAACCAAACGATGAAATTGGTTATTTCTTCATGTATAATGATCAACTCGATACTCCCTAGCCCCCAACAGCCTTTTTTTTCATAACACTTTAACCAGAGTGACGGGAGAGCGGCATTTCAGAAAACGTGCTTATCTCGGCGAGAAAAAGCGATTTCGGCAATAAAATTTAAAACGCGTGTAAAACATAAACCAAACGATGAAATTGGTTATTTCTTCATGTATAATGATCAACTCGATACTCCCTAGCCCCCAACAGCCTTTTTTTTCATAACACTTTAACCAGAGTGACGGGAGAGCGGCATTTCAGAAAACGTGCTTATCTCGGCGAGAAAAAGCGATTTCGGCAATAAAATTTAAAACGCGTGTAAAACATAAACCAAACGATGAAATTGGTTATTTCTTCATGTATCAATGATCAACTCGATACTCCCTAGCCCCCAACAGCCTTTTTTTTCATAACACTTTAACCAGAGTGACGGGAGAGCGGCATTTCAGAAAACGTGCTTATCTCGGCGAGAAAAAGCGATTTCGGCAATAAAATTTAAAACGCGTGTAAAACATAAACCAAACGATGAAATTGGTTATTTCTTCATGTATAATGATCAACTCGATACTCCCTAGCCCCCAACAGCCTTTTTTTTCATAACACTTTAACCAGAGTGACGGGAGAGCGGCATTTCAGAAAACGTGCTTATCTCGGCGAGAAAAAGCGATTTCGGCAATAAAATTTAAAACGCGTGTAAAACATAAACCAAACGATGAAATTGGTTATTTCTTCATGTATAATGATCAACTCGATACTCCCTAGCCCCCAACAGCCTTTTTTTTCATAACACTTTAACCAGAGTGACGGGAGAGCGGCATTTCAGAAAACGTGCTTATCTCGGCGAGAAAAAGCGATTTCGGCAATAAAATTTAAAACGCGTGTAAAACATAAACCAAACGATGAAATTGGTTATTTCTTCATGTATAATGATCAACTCGATACTCCCTAGCCCCCAACAGCCTTTTTTTTCATAACACTTTAACCAGAGTGACGGGAGAGCGGCATTTCAGAAAACGTGCTTATCTCGGCGAGAAAAAGCGATTTCGGCAATAAAATTTAAAACGCGTGTAAAACATAAACCAAACGATGAAATTGGTTATTTCTTCATGTATAATGATCAACTCGATACTCCCTAGCCCCCAACAGCCTTTTTTTTCATAACACTTTAACCAGAGTGACGGGAGAGCGGCATTTCAGAAAACGTGCTTATCTCGGCGAGAAAAAGCGATTTCGGCAATAAAATTTAAAACGCGTGTAAAACATAAACCAAACGATGAAATTGGTTATTTCTTCATGTATAATGATCAACTCGATACTCCCTAGCCCCCAACAGCCTTTTTTTTCATAACACTTTAACCAGAGTGACGGGAGAGCGGCATTTCAGAAAACGTGCTTATCTCGGCGAGAAAAAGCGATTTCGGCAATAAAATTTAAAACGCGTGTAAAACATAAACCAAACGATGAAATTGGTTATTTCTTCATGTATAATGATCAACTCGATACTCCCTAGCCCCCAACAGCCTTTTTTTTCATAACACTTTAACCAGAGTGACGGGAGAGCGGCATTTCAGAAAACGTGCTTATCTCGGCGAGAAAAAGCGATTTCGGCAATAAAATTTAAAACGCGTGTAAAACATAAACCAAACGATGAAATTGGTTATTTCTTCATGTATAATGATCAACTCGATACTCCCTAGCCCCCAACAGCCTTTTTTTTCATAACACTTTAACCAGAGTGACGGGAGAGCGGCATTTCAGAAAACGTGCTTATCTCGGCGAGAAAAAGCGATTTCGGCAATAAAATTTAAAACGCGTGTAAAACATAAACCAAACGATGAAATTGGTTATTTCTTCATGTATAATGATCAACTCGATACTCCCTAGCCCCCAACAGCCTTTTTTTTCATAACACTTTAACCAGAGTGACGGGAGAGCGGCATTTCAGAAAACGTGCTTATCTCGGCGAGAAAAAGCGATTTCGGCAATAAAATTTAAAACGCGTGTAAAACATAAACCAAACGATGAAATTGGTTATTTCTTCATGTATAATGATCAACTCGATACTCCCTAGCCCCCAACAGCCTTTTTTTTCATAACACTTTAACCAGAGTGACGGGAGAGCGGCATTTCAGAAAACGTGCTTATCTCGGCGAGAAAAAGCGATTTCGGCAATAAAATTTAAAACGCGTGTAAAACATAAACCAAACGATGAAATTGGTTATTTCTTCATGTATAATGATCAACTCGATACTCCCTAGCCCCCAACAGCCTTTTTTTTCATAACACTTTAACCAGAGTGACGGGAGAGCGGCATTTCAGAAAACGTGCTTATCTCGGCGAGAAAAAGCGATTTCGGCAATAAAATTTAAAACGCGTGTAAAACATAAACCAAACGATGAAATTGGTTATTTCTTCATGTATAATGATCAACTCGATACTCCCTAGCCCCCAACAGCCTTTTTTTTCATAACACTTTAACCAGAGTGACGGGAGAGCGGCATTTCAGAAAACGTGCTTATCTCGGCGAGAAAAAGCGATTTCGGCAATAAAATTTAAAACGCGTGTAAAACATAAACCAAACGATGAAATTGGTTATTTCTTCATGTATAATGATCAACTCGATACTCCCTAGCCCCCAACAGCCTTTTTTTTCATAACACTTTAACCAGAGTGACGGGAGAGCGGCATTTCAGAAAACGTGCTTATCTCGGCGAGAAAAAGCGATTTCGGCAATAAAATTTAAAACGCGTGTAAAACATAAACCAAACGATGAAATTGGTTATTTCTTCATGTATAATGATCAACTCGATACTCCCTAGCCCCCAACAGCCTTTTTTTTCATAACACTTTAACCAGAGTGACGGGAGAGCGGCATTTCAGAAAACGTGCTTATCTCGGCGAGAAAAAGCGATTTCGGCAATAAAATTTAAAACGCGTGTAAAACATAAACCAAACGATGAAATTGGTTATTTCTTCATGTATAATGATCAACTCGATACTCCCTAGCCCCCAACAGCCTTTTTTTTCATAACACTTTAACCAGAGTGACGGGAGAGCGGCATTTCAGAAAACGTGCTTATCTCGGCGAGAAAAAGCGATTTCGGCAATAAAATTTAAAACGCGTGTAAAACATAAACCAAACGATGAAATTGGTTATTTCTTCATGTATAATGATCAACTCGATACTCCCTAGCCCCCAACAGCCTTTTTTTTCATAACACTTTAACCAGAGTGACGGGAGAGCGGCATTTCAGAAAACGTGCTTATCTCGGCGAGAAAAAGCGATTTCGGCAATAAAATTTAAAACGCGTGTAAAACATAAACCAAACGATGAAATTGGTTATTTCTTCATGTATAATGATCAACTCGATACTCCCTAGCCCCCAACAGCCTTTTTTTTCATAACACTTTAACCAGAGTGACGGGAGAGCGGCATTTCAGAAAACGTGCTTATCTCGGCGAGAAAAAGCGATTTCGGCAATAAAATTTAAAACGCGTGTAAAACATAAACCAAACGATGAAATTGGTTATTTCTTCATGTATAATGATCAACTCGATACTCCCTAGCCCCCAACAGCCTTTTTTTTCATAACACTTTAACCAGAGTGACGGGAGAGCGGCATTTCAGAAAACGTGCTTATCTCGGCGAGAAAAAGCGATTTCGGCAATAAAATTTAAAACGCGTGTAAAACATAAACCAAACGATGAAATTGGTTATTTCTTCATGTATAATGATCAACTCGATACTCCCTAGCCCCCAACAGCCTTTTTTTTCATAACACTTTAACCAGAGTGACGGGAGAGCGGCATTTCAGAAAACGTGCTTATCTCGGCGAGAAAAAGCGATTTCGGCAATAAAATTTAAAACGCGTGTAAAACATAAACCAAACGATGAAATTGGTTATTTCTTCATGTATAATGATCAACTCGATACTCCCTAGCCCCCAACAGCCTTTTTTTTCATAACACTTTAACCAGAGTGACGGGAGAGCGGCATTTCAGAAAACGTGCTTATCTCGGCGAGAAAAAGCGATTTCGGCAATAAAATTTAAAACGCGTGTAAAACATAAACCAAACGATGAAATTGGTTATTTCTTCATGTATAATGATCAACTCGATACTCCCTAGCCCCCAACAGCCTTTTTTTTCATAACACTTTAACCAGAGTGACGGGAGAGCGGCATTTCAGAAAACGTGCTTATCTCGGCGAGAAAAAGCGATTTCGGCAATAAAATTTAAAACGCGTGTAAAACATAAACCAAACGATGAAATTGGTTATTTCTTCATGTATAATGATCAACTCGATACTCCCTAGCCCCCAACAGCCTTTTTTTTCATAACACTTTAACCAGAGTGACGGGAGAGCGGCATTTCAGAAAACGTGCTTATCTCGGCGAGAAAAAGCGATTTCGGCAATAAAATTTAAAACGCGTGTAAAACATAAACCAAACGATGAAATTGGTTATTTCTTCATGTATAATGATCAACTCGATACTCCCTAGCCCCCAACAGCCTTTTTTTTCATAACACTTTAACCAGAGTGACGGGAGAGCGGCATTTCAGAAAACGTGCTTATCTCGGCGAGAAAAAGCGATTTCGGCAATAAAATTTAAAACGCGTGTAAAACATAAACCAAACGATGAAATTGGTTATTTCTTCATGTATAATGATCAACTCGATACTCCCTAGCCCCCAACAGCCTTTTTTTTCATAACACTTTAACCAGAGTGACGGGAGAGCGGCATTTCAGAAAACGTGCTTATCTCGGCGAGAAAAAGCGATTTCGGCAATAAAATTTAAAACGCGTGTAAAACATAAACCAAACGATGAAATTGGTTATTTCTTCATGTATAATGATCAACTCGATACTCCCTAGCCCCCAACAGCCTTTTTTTTCATAACACTTTAACCAGAGTGACGGGAGAGCGGCATTTCAGAAAACGTGCTTATCTCGGCGAGAAAAAGCGATTTCGGCAATAAAATTTAAAACGCGTGTAAAACATAAACCAAACGATGAAATTGGTTATTTCTTCATGTATAATGATCAACTCGATACTCCCTAGCCCCCAACAGCCTTTTTTTTCATAACACTTTAACCAGAGTGACGGGAGAGCGGCATTTCAGAAAACGTGCTTATCTCGGCGAGAAAAAGCGATTTCGGCAATAAAATTTAAAACGCGTGTAAAACATAAACCAAACGATGAAATTGGTTATTTCTTCATGTATAATGATCAACTCGATACTCCCTAGCCCCCAACAGCCTTTTTTTTCATAACACTTTAACCAGAGTGACGGGAGAGCGGCATTTCAGAAAACGTGCTTATCTCGGCGAGAAAAAGCGATTTCGGCAATAAAATTTAAAACGCGTGTAAAACATAAACCAAACGATGAAATTGGTTATTTCTTCATGTATAATGATCAACTCGATACTCCCTAGCCCCCAACAGCCTTTTTTTTCATAACACTTTAACCAGAGTGACGGGAGAGCGGCATTTCAGAAAACGTGCTTATCTCGGCGAGAAAAAGCGATTTCGGCAATAAAATTTAAAACGCGTGTAAAACATAAACCAAACGATGAAATTGGTTATTTCTTCATGTATAATGATCAACTCGATACTCCCTAGCCCCCAACAGCCTTTTTTTTCATAACACTTTAACCAGAGTGACGGGAGAGCGGCATTTCAGAAAACGTGCTTATCTCGGCGAGAAAAAGCGATTTCGGCAATAAAATTTAAAACGCGTGTAAAACATAAACCAAACGATGAAATTGGTTATTTCTTCATGTATAATGATCAACTCGATACTCCCTAGCCCCCAACAGCCTTTTTTTTCATAACACTTTAACCAGAGTGACGGGAGAGCGGCATTTCAGAAAACGTGCTTATCTCGGCGAGAAAAAGCGATTTCGGCAATAAAATTTAAAACGCGTGTAAAACATAAACCAAACGATGAAATTGGTTATTTCTTCATGTATAATGATCAACTCGATACTCCCTAGCCCCCAACAGCCTTTTTTTTCATAACACTTTAACCAGAGTGACGGGAGAGCGGCATTTCAGAAAACGTGCTTATCTCGGCGAGAAAAAGCGATTTCGGCAATAAAATTTAAAACGCGTGTAAAACATAAACCAAACGATGAAATTGGTTATTTCTTCATGTATAATGATCAACTCGATACTCCCTAGCCCCCAACAGCCTTTTTTTTCATAACACTTTAACCAGAGTGACGGGAGAGCGGCATTTCAGAAAACGTGCTTATCTCGGCGAGAAAAAGCGATTTCGGCAATAAAATTTAAAACGCGTGTAAAACATAAACCAAACGATGAAATTGGTTATTTCTTCATGTATAATGATCAACTCGATACTCCCTAGCCCCCAACAGCCTTTTTTTTCATAACACTTTAACCAGAGTGACGGGAGAGCGGCATTTCAGAAAACGTGCTTATCTCGGCGAGAAAAAGCGATTTCGGCAATAAAATTTAAAACGCGTGTAAAACATAAACCAAACGATGAAATTGGTTATTTCTTCATGTATAATGATCAACTCGATACTCCCTAGCCCCCAACAGCCTTTTTTTTCATAACACTTTAACCAGAGTGACGGGAGAGCGGCATTTCAGAAAACGTGCTTATCTCGGCGAGAAAAAGCGATTTCGGCAATAAAATTTAAAACGCGTGTAAAACATAAACCAAACGATGAAATTGGTTATTTCTTCATGTATAATGATCAACTCGATACTCCCTAGCCCCCAACAGCCTTTTTTTTCATAACACTTTAACCAGAGTGACGGGAGAGCGGCATTTCAGAAAACGTGCTTATCTCGGCGAGAAAAAGCGATTTCGGCAATAAAATTTAAAACGCGTGTAAAACATAAACCAAACGATGAAATTGGTTATTTCTTCATGTATAATGATCAACT
The DNA here is from genome assembly GCF_054491065.1 of Syngnathus leptorhynchus. Taxonomy (NCBI): domain Eukaryota; kingdom Metazoa; phylum Chordata; class Actinopteri; order Syngnathiformes; family Syngnathidae; genus Syngnathus; species Syngnathus leptorhynchus. Next base: position 36,141 of record NW_028232139.1, on the reverse strand, counting down.
CGATACTCCCTAGCCCCCAACAGCCTTTTTTTTCATAACACTTTAACCAGAGTGACGGGAGAGCGGCATTTCAGAAAACGTGCTTATCTCGGCGAGAAAAAGCGATTTCGGCAATAAAATTTAAAACGCGTGTAAAACATAAACCAAACGATGAAATTGGTTATTTCTTCATGTATAATGATCAACTCGATACTCCCTAGCCCCCAACAGCCTTTTTTTTCATAACACTTTAACCAGAGTGACGGGAGAGCGGCATTTCAGAAAACGTGCTTATCTCGGCGAGAAAAAGCGATTTCGGCAATAAAATTTAAAACGCGTGTAAAACATAAACCAAACGATGAAATTGGTTATTTCTTCATGTATAATGATCAACTCGATACTCCCTAGCCCCCAACAGCCTTTTTTTTCATAACACTTTAACCAGAGTGACGGGAGAGCGGCATTTCAGAAAACGTGCTTATCTCGGCGAGAAAAAGCGATTTCGGCAATAAAATTTAAAACGCGTGTAAAACATAAACCAAACGATGAAATTGGTTATTTCTTCATGTATAATGATCAACTCGATACTCCCTAGCCCCCAACAGCCTTTTTTTTCATAACACTTTAACCAGAGTGACGGGAGAGCGGCATTTCAGAAAACGTGCTTATCTCGGCGAGAAAAAGCGATTTCGGCAATAAAATTTAAAACGCGTGTAAAACATAAACCAAACGATGAAATTGGTTATTTCTTCATGTATAATGATCAACTCGATACTCCCTAGCCCCCAACAGCCTTTTTTTTCATAACACTTTAACCAGAGTGACGGGAGAGCGGCATTTCAGAAAACGTGCTTATCTCGGCGAGAAAAAGCGATTTCGGCAATAAAATTTAAAACGCGTGTAAAACATAAACCAAACGATGAAATTGGTTATTTCTTCATGTATAATGATCAACTCGATACTCCCTAGCCCCCAACAGCCTTTTTTTTCATAACACTTTAACCAGAGTGACGGGAGAGCGGCATTTCAGAAAACGTGCTTATCTCGGCGAGAAAAAGCGATTTCGGCAATAAAATTTAAAACGCGTGTAAAACATAAACCAAACGATGAAATTGGTTATTTCTTCATGTATAATGATCAACTCGATACTCCCTAGCCCCCAACAGCCTTTTTTTTCATAACACTTTAACCAGAGTGACGGGAGAGCGGCATTTCAGAAAACGTGCTTATCTCGGCGAGAAAAAGCGATTTCGGCAATAAAATTTAAAACGCGTGTAAAACATAAACCAAACGATGAAATTGGTTATTTCTTCATGTATAATGATCAACTCGATACTCCCTAGCCCCCAACAGCCTTTTTTTTCATAACACTTTAACCAGAGTGACGGGAGAGCGGCATTTCAGAAAACGTGCTTATCTCGGCGAGAAAAAGCGATTTCGGCAATAAAATTTAAAACGCGTGTAAAACATAAACCAAACGATGAAATTGGTTATTTCTTCATGTATAATGATCAACTCGATACTCCCTAGCCCCCAACAGCCTTTTTTTTCATAACACTTTAACCAGAGTGACGGGAGAGCGGCATTTCAGAAAACGTGCTTATCTCGGCGAGAAAAAGCGATTTCGGCAATAAAATTTAAAACGCGTGTAAAACATAAACCAAACGATGAAATTGGTTATTTCTTCATGTATAATGATCAACTCGATACTCCCTAGCCCCCAACAGCCTTTTTTTTCATAACACTTTAACCAGAGTGACGGGAGAGCGGCATTTCAGAAAACGTGCTTATCTCGGCGAGAAAAAGCGATTTCGGCAATAAAATTTAAAACGCGTGTAAAACATAAACCAAACGATGAAATTGGTTATTTCTTCATGTATAATGATCAACTCGATACTCCCTAGCCCCCAACAGCCTTTTTTTTCATAACACTTTAACCAGAGTGACGGGAGAGCGGCATTTCAGAAAACGTGCTTATCTCGGCGAGAAAAAGCGATTTCGGCAATAAAATTTAAAACGCGTGTAAAACATAAACCAAACGATGAAATTGGTTATTTCTTCATGTATAATGATCAACTCGATACTCCCTAGCCCCCAACAGCCTTTTTTTTCATAACACTTTAACCAGAGTGACGGGAGAGCGGCATTTCAGAAAACGTGCTTATCTCGGCGAGAAAAAGCGATTTCGGCAATAAAATTTAAAACGCGTGTAAAACATAAACCAAACGATGAAATTGGTTATTTCTTCATGTATAATGATCAACTCGATACTCCCTAGCCCCCAACAGCCTTTTTTTTCATAACACTTTAACCAGAGTGACGGGAGAGCGGCATTTCAGAAAACGTGCTTATCTCGGCGAGAAAAAGCGATTTCGGCAATAAAATTTAAAACGCGTGTAAAACATAAACCAAACGATGAAATTGGTTATTTCTTCATGTATAATGATCAACTCGATACTCCCTAGCCCCCAACAGCCTTTTTTTTCATAACACTTTAACCAGAGTGACGGGAGAGCGGCATTTCAGAAAACGTGCTTATCTCGGCGAGAAAAAGCGATTTCGGCAATAAAATTTAAAACGCGTGTAAAACATAAACCAAACGATGAAATTGGTTATTTCTTCATGTATAATGATCAACTCGATACTCCCTAGCCCCCAACAGCCTTTTTTTTCATAACACTTTAACCAGAGTGACGGGAGAGCGGCATTTCAGAAAACGTGCTTATCTCGGCGAGAAAAAGCGATTTCGGCAATAAAATTTAAAACGCGTGTAAAACATAAACCAAACGATGAAATTGGTTATTTCTTCATGTATAATGATCAACTCGATACTCCCTAGCCCCCAACAGCCTTTTTTTTCATAACACTTTAACCAGAGTGACGGGAGAGCGGCATTTCAGAAAACGTGCTTATCTCGGCGAGAAAAAGCGATTTCGGCAATAAAATTTAAAACGCGTGTAAAACATAAACCAAACGATGAAATTGGTTATTTCTTCATGTATAATGATCAACTCGATACTCCCTAGCCCCCAACAGCCTTTTTTTTCATAACACTTTAACCAGAGTGACGGGAGAGCGGCATTTCAGAAAACGTGCTTATCTCGGCGAGAAAAAGCGATTTCGGCAATAAAATTTAAAACGCGTGTAAAACATAAACCAAACGATGAAATTGGTTATTTCTTCATGTATAATGATCAACTCGATACTCCCTAGCCCCCAACAGCCTTTTTTTTCATAACACTTTAACCAGAGTGACGGGAGAGCGGCATTTCAGAAAACGTGCTTATCTCGGCGAGAAAAGCGATTTCGGCAATAAAATTTAAAACGCGTGTAAAACATAAACCAAACGATGAAATTGGTTATTTCTTCATGTATAATGATCAACTCGATACTCCCTAGCCCCCAACAGCCTTTTTTTTCATAACACTTTAACCAGAGTGACGGGAGAGCGGCATTTCAGAAAACGTGCTTATCTCGGCGAGAAAAAGCGATTTCGGCAATAAAATTTAAAACGCGTGTAAAACATAAACCAAACGATGAAATTGGTTATTTCTTCATGTATAATGATCAACTCGATACTCCCTAGCCCCCAACAGCCTTTTTTTTCATAACACTTTAACCAGAGTGACGGGAGAGCGGCATTTCAGAAAACGTGCTTATCTCGGCGAGAAAAAGCGATTTCGGCAATAAAATTTAAAACGCGTGTAAAACATAAACCAAACGATGAAATTGGTTATTTCTTCATGTATAATGATCAACTCGATACTCCCTAGCCCCCAACAGCCTTTTTTTTCATAACACTTTAACCAGAGTGACGGGAGAGCGGCATTTCAGAAAACGTGCTTATCTCGGCGAGAAAAAGCGATTTCGGCAATAAAATTTAAAACGCGTGTAAAACATAAACCAAACGATGAAATTGGTTATTTCTTCATGTATAATGATCAACTCGATACTCCCTAGCCCCCAACAGCCTTTTTTTTCATAACACTTTAACCAGAGTGACGGGAGAGCGGCATTTCAGAAAACGTGCTTATCTCGGCGAGAAAAAGCGATTTCGGCAATAAAATTTAAAACGCGTGTAAAACATAAACCAAACGATGAAATTGGTTATTTCTTCATGTATAATGATCAACTCGATACTCCCTAGCCCCCAACAGCCTTTTTTTTCATAACACTTTAACCAGAGTGACGGGAGAGCGGCATTTCAGAAAACGTGCTTATCTCGGCGAGAAAAAGCGATTTCGGCAATAAAATTTAAAACGCGTGTAAAACATAAACCAAACGATGAAATTGGTTATTTCTTCATGTATAATGATCAACTCGATACTCCCTAGCCCCCAACAGCCTTTTTTTTCATAACACTTTAACCAGAGTGACGGGAGAGCGGCATTTCAGAAAACGTGCTTATCTCGGCGAGAAAAAGCGATTTCGGCAATAAAATTTAAAACGCGTGTAAAACATAAACCAAACGATGAAATTGGTTATTTCTTCATGTATAATGATCAACTCGATACTCCCTAGCCCCCAACAGCCTTTTTTTTCATAACACTTTAACCAGAGTGACGGGAGAGCGGCATTTCAGAAAACGTGCTTATCTCGGCGAGAAAAAGCGATTTCGGCAATAAAATTTAAAACGCGTGTAAAACATAAACCAAACGATGAAATTGGTTATTTCTTCATGTATAATGATCAACTCGATACTCCCTAGCCCCCAACAGCCTTTTTTTTCATAACACTTTAACCAGAGTGACGGGAGAGCGGCATTTCAGAAAACGTGCTTATCTCGGCGAGAAAAAGCGATTTCGGCAATAAAATTTAAAACGCGTGTAAAACATAAACCAAACGATGAAATTGGTTATTTCTTCATGTATAATGATCAACTCGATACTCCCTAGCCCCCAACAGCCTTTTTTTTCATAACACTTTAACCAGAGTGACGGGAGAGCGGCATTTCAGAAAACGTGCTTATCTCGGCGAGAAAAAGCGATTTCGGCAATAAAATTTAAAACGCGTGTAAAACATAAACCAAACGATGAAATTGGTTATTTCTTCATGTATAATGATCAACTCGATACTCCCTAGCCCCCAACAGCCTTTTTTTTCATAACACTTTAACCAGAGTGACGGGAGAGCGGCATTTCAGAAAACGTGCTTATCTCGGCGAGAAAAAGCGATTTCGGCAATAAAATTTAAAACGCGTGTAAAACATAAACCAAACGATGAAATTGGTTATTTCTTCATGTATAATGATCAACTCGATACTCCCTAGCCCCCAACAGCCTTTTTTTTCATAACACTTTAACCAGAGTGACGGGAGAGCGGCATTTCAGAAAACGTGCTTATCTCGGCGAGAAAAAGCGATTTCGGCAATAAAATTTAAAACGCGTGTAAAACATAAACCAAACGATGAAATTGGTTATTTCTTCAGTGTATAATGATCAACTCGATACTCCCTAGCCCCCAACAGCCTTTTTTTTCATAACACTTTAACCAGAGTGACGGGAGAGCGGCATTTCAGAAAACGTGCTTATCTCGGCGAGAAAAAGCGATTTCGGCAATAAAATTTAAAACGCGTGTAAAACATAAACCAAACGATGAAATTGGTTATTTCTTCATGTATAATGATCAACTCGATACTCCCTAGCCCCCAACAGCCTTTTTTTTCATAACACTTTAACCAGAGTGACGGGAGAGCGGCATTTCAGAAAACGTGCTTATCTCGGCGAGAAAAAGCGATTTCGGCAATAAAATTTAAAACGCGTGTAAAACATAAACCAAACGATGAAATTGGTTATTTCTTCATGTATAATGATCAACTCGATACTCCCTAGCCCCCAACAGCCTTTTTTTTCATAACACTTTAACCAGAGTGACGGGAGAGCGGCATTTCAGAAAACGTGCTTATCTCGGCGAGAAAAAGCGATTTCGGCAATAAAATTTAAAACGCGTGTAAAACATAAACCAAACGATGAAATTGGTTATTTCTTCATGTATAATGATCAACTCGATACTCCCTAGCCCCCAACAGCCTTTTTTTTCATAACACTTTAACCAGAGTGACGGGAGAGCGGCATTTCAGAAAACGTGCTTATCTCGGCGAGAAAAAGCGATTTCGGCAATAAAATTTAAAACGCGTGTAAAACATAAACCAAACGATGAAATTGGTTATTTCTTCATGTATAATGATCAACTCGATACTCCCTAGCCCCCAACAGCCTTTTTTTTCATAACACTTTAACCAGAGTGACGGGAGAGCGGCATTTCAGAAAACGTGCTTATCTCGGCGAGAAAAAGCGATTTCGGCAATAAAATTTAAAACGCGTGTAAAACATAAACCAAACGATGAAATTGGTTATTTCTTCATGTATAATGATCAACTCGATACTCCCTAGCCCCCAACAGCCTTTTTTTTCATAACACTTTAACCAGAGTGACGGGAGAGCGGCATTTCAGAAAACGTGCTTATCTCGGCGAGAAAAAGCGATTTCGGCAATAAAATTTAAAACGCGTGTAAAACATAAACCAAACGATGAAATTGGTTATTTCTTCATGTATAATGATCAACTCGATACTCCCTAGCCCCCAACAGCCTTTTTTTTCATAACACTTTAACCAGAGTGACGGGAGAGCGGCATTTCAGAAAACGTGCTTATCTCGGCGAGAAAAAGCGATTTCGGCAATAAAATTTAAAACGCGTGTAAAACATAAACCAAACGATGAAATTGGTTATTTCTTCATGTATAATGATCAACTCGATACTCCCTAGCCCCCAACAGCCTTTTTTTTCATAACACTTTAACCAGAGTGACGGGAGAGCGGCATTTCAGAAAACGTGCTTATCTCGGCGAGAAAAAGCGATTTCGGCAATAAAATTTAAAACGCGTGTAAAACATAAACCAAACGATGAAATTGGTTATTTCTTCATGTATAATGATCAACTCGATACTCCCTAGCCCCCAACAGCCTTTTTTTTCATAACACTTTAACCAGAGTGACGGGAGAGCGGCATTTCAGAAAACGTGCTTATCTCGGCGAGAAAAAGCGATTTCGGCAATAAAATTTAAAACGCGTGTAAAACATAAACCAAACGATGAAATTGGTTATTTCTTCATGTATAATGATCAACTCGATACTCCCTAGCCCCCAACAGCCTTTTTTTTCATAACACTTTAACCAGAGTGACGGGAGAGCGGCATTTCAGAAAACGTGCTTATCTCGGCGAGAAAAAGCGATTTCGGCAATAAAATTTAAAACGCGTGTAAAACATAAACCAAACGATGAAATTGGTTATTTCTTCATGTATAATGATCAACTCGATACTCCCTAGCCCCCAACAGCCTTTTTTTTCATAACACTTTAACCAGAGTGACGGGAGAGCGGCATTTCAGAAAACGTGCTTATCTCGGCGAGAAAAAGCGATTTCGGCAATAAAATTTAAAACGCGTGTAAAACATAAACCAAACGATGAAATTGGTTATTTCTTCATGTATAATGATCAACTCGATACTCCCTAGCCCCCAACAGCCTTTTTTTTCATAACACTTTAACCAGAGTGACGGGAGAGCGGCATTTCAGAAAACGTGCTTATCTCGGCGAGAAAAAGCGATTTCGGCAATAAAATTTAAAACGCGTGTAAAACATAAACCAAACGATGAAATTGGTTATTTCTTCATGTATAATGATCAACTCGATACTCCCTAGCCCCCAACAGCCTTTTTTTTCATAACACTTTAACCAGAGTGACGGGAGAGCGGCATTTCAGAAAACGTGCTTATCTCGGCGAGAAAAAGCGATTTCGGCAATAAAATTTAAAACGCGTGTAAAACATAAACCAAACGATGAAATTGGTTATTTCTTCATGTATAATGATCAACTCGATACTCCCTAGCCCCCAACAGCCTTTTTTTTCATAACACTTTAACCAGAGTGACGGGAGAGCGGCATTTCAGAAAACGTGCTTATCTCGGCGAGAAAAAGCGATTTCGGCAATAAAATTTAAAACGCGTGTAAAACATAAACCAAACGATGAAATTGGTTATTTCTTCATGTATAATGATCAACTCGATACTCCCTAGCCCCCAACAGCCTTTTTTTTCATAACACTTTAACCAGAGTGACGGGAGAGCGGCATTTCAGAAAACGTGCTTATCTCGGCGAGAAAAAGCGATTTCGGCAATAAAATTTAAAACGCGTGTAAAACATAAACCAAACGATGAAATTGGTTATTTCTTCATGTATAATGATCAACTCGATACTCCCTAGCCCCCAACAGCCTTTTTTTTCATAACACTTTAACCAGAGTGACGGGAGAGCGGCATTTCAGAAAACGTGCTTATCTCGGCGAGAAAAAGCGATTTCGGCAATAAAATTTAAAACGCGTGTAAAACATAAACCAAACGATGAAATTGGTTATTTCTTCATGTATAATGATCAACTCGATACTCCCTAGCCCCCAACAGCCTTTTTTTTCATAACACTTTAACCAGAGTGACGGGAGAGCGGCATTTCAGAAAACGTGCTTATCTCGGCGAGAAAAAGCGATTTCGGCAATAAAATTTAAAACGCGTGTAAAACATAAACCAAACGATGAAATTGGTTATTTCTTCATGTATAATGATCAACTCGATACTCCCTAGCCCCCAACAGCCTTTTTTTTCATAACACTTTAACCAGAGTGACGGGAGAGCGGCATTTCAGAAAACGTGCTTATCTCGGCGAGAAAAAGCGATTTCGGCAATAAAATTTAAAACGCGTGTAAAACATAAACCAAACGATGAAATTGGTTATTTCTTCATGTATAATGATCAACTCGATACTCCCTAGCCCCCAACAGCCTTTTTTTTCATAACACTTTAACCAGAGTGACGGGAGAGCGGCATTTCAGAAAACGTGCTTATCTCGGCGAGAAAAAGCGATTTCGGCAATAAAATTTAAAACGCGTGTAAAACATAAACCAAACGATGAAATTGGTTATTTCTTCATGTATAATGATCAACTCGATACTCCCTAGCCCCCAACAGCCTTTTTTTTCATAACACTTTAACCAGAGTGACGGGAGAGCGGCATTTCAGAAAACGTGCTTATCTCGGCGAGAAAAAGCGATTTCGGCAATAAAATTTAAAACGCGTGTAAAACATAAACCAAACGATGAAATTGGTTATTTCTTCATGTATAATGATCAACTCGATACTCCCTAGCCCCCAACAGCCTTTTTTTTCATAACACTTTAACCAGAGTGACGGGAGAGCGGCATTTCAGAAAACGTGCTTATCTCGGCGAGAAAAAGCGATTTCGGCAATAAAATTTAAAACGCGTGTAAAACATAAACCAAACGATGAAATTGGTTATTTCTTCATGTATAATGATCAACTCGATACTCCCTAGCCCCCAACAGCCTTTTTTTTCATAACACTTTAACCAGAGTGACGGGAGAGCGGCATTTCAGAAAACGTGCTTATCTCGGCGAGAAAAAGCGATTTCGGCAATAAAATTTAAAACGCGTGTAAAACATAAACCAAACGATGAAATTGGTTATTTCTTCATGTATAATGATCAACTCGATACTCCCTAGCCCCCAACAGCCTTTTTTTTCATAACACTTTAACCAGAGTGACGGGAGAGCGGCATTTCAGAAAACGTGCTTATCTCGGCGAGAAAAAGCGATTTCGGCAATAAAATTTAAAACGCGTGTAAAACATAAACCAAACGATGAAATTGGTTATTTCTTCATGTATAATGATCAACTCGATACTCCCTAGCCCCCAACAGCCTTTTTTTTCATAACACTTTAACCAGAGTGACGGGAGAGCGGCATTTCAGAAAACGTGCTTATCTCGGCGAGAAAAAGCGATTTCGGCAATAAAATTTAAAACGCGTGTAAAACATAAACCAAACGATGAAATTGGTTATTTCTTCATGTATAATGATCAACTCGATACTCCCTAGCCCCCAACAGCCTTTTTTTTCATAACACTTTAACCAGAGTGACGGGAGAGCGGCATTTCAGAAAACGTGCTTATCTCGGCGAGAAAAAGCGATTTCGGCAATAAAATTTAAAACGCGTGTAAAACATAAACCAAACGATGAAATTGGTTATTTCTTCATGTATAATGATCAACTCGATACTCCCTAGCCCCCAACAGCCTTTTTTTTCATAACACTTTAACCAGAGTGACGGGAGAGCGGCATTTCAGAAAACGTGCTTATCTCGGCGAGAAAAAGCGATTTCGGCAATAAAATTTAAAACGCGTGTAAAACATAAACCAAACGATGAAATTGGTTATTTCTTCATGTATAATGATCAACTCGATACTCCCTAGCCCCCAACAGCCTTTTTTTTCATAACACTTTAACCAGAGTGACGGGAGAGCGGCATTTCAGAAAACGTGCTTATCTCGGCGAGAAAAAGCGATTTCGGCAATAAAATTTAAAACGCGTGTAAAACATAAACCAAACGATGAAATTGGTTATTTCTTCATGTATAATGATCAACTCGATACTCCCTAGCCCCCAACAGCCTTTTTTTTCATAACACTTTAACCAGAGTGACGGGAGAGCGGCATTTCAGAAAACGTGCTTATCTCGGCGAGAAAAAGCGATTTCGGCAATAAAATTTAAAACGCGTGTAAAACATAAACCAAACGATGAAATTGGTTATTTCTTCATGTATAATGATCAACTCGATACTCCCTAGCCCCCAACAGCCTTTTTTTTCATAACACTTTAACCAGAGTGACGGGAGAGCGGCATTTCAGAAAACGTGCTTATCTCGGCGAGAAAAAGCGATTTCGGCAATAAAATTTAAAACGCGTGTAAAACATAAACCAAACGATGAAATTGGTTATTTCTTCATGTATAATGATCAACTCGATACTCCCTAGCCCCCAACAGCCTTTTTTTTCATAACACTTTAACCAGAGTGACGGGAGAGCGGCATTTCAGAAAACGTGCTTATCTCGGCGAGAAAAAGCGATTTCGGCAATAAAATTTAAAACGCGTGTAAAACATAAACCAAACGATGAAATTGGTTATTTCTTCATGTATAATGATCAACTCGATACTCCCTAGCCCCCAACAGCCTTTTTTTTCATAACACTTTAACCAGAGTGACGGGAGAGCGGCATTTCAGAAAACGTGCTTATCTCGGCTAGAAAAAGCGATTGCGCAATAACATTTAAAACCGTGAGGTAAAACATAATACCAACGATGAAAATTGGTTATCATCTTCATGATATAATGATTCAACTCGATACTCCCTAGCCCCTGTATTATGATCCTCGAACTCTAGCAACAGCCTTTTTTTTCATAACACTTTAACCAGAGTAACCAGAGTGACGGGAGAGCGGCATTTCAGAAAACGTGCTTATCTCGAGAGAAAAAGCGATTTCGGCAATAAAATTTAAAACGCGTGTAAAACATAAACCAAACGATGAAATTGGTTATTTCTTCATGTATAATGATCAACTCGATACTCCCTAGCCCCAACAGCCTTTTTTTTCATAACACTTTAACCAGAGTGACGGGAGAGCGGCATTTCAGAAAACGTGCTTATCTCGGCGAGAAAAAGCGATTTCGGCAATAAAATTTAAAACGCGTGTAAAACATAAACCAAACGATGAAATTGGTTATTTCTTCATGTATAATGATCAACTCGATACTCCCTAGCCCCCAACAGCCTTTTTTTTCATAACACTTTAACCAGAGTGACGGGAGAGCGGCATTTCAGAAAACGTGCTTATCTCGGCGAGAAAAAGCGATTTCGGCAATAAAATTTAAAACGCGTGTAAAACATAAACCAAACGATGAAATTGGTTATTTCTTCATGTATAATGATCAACTCGATACTCCCTAGCCCCCAACAGCCTTTTTTTTCATAACACTTTAACCAGAGTGACGGGAGAGCGGCATTTCAGAAAACGTGCTTATCTCGGCGAGAAAAAGCGATTTCGGCAATAAAATTTAAAACGCGTGTAAAACATAAACCAAACGATGAAATTGGTTATTTCTTCATGTATAATGATCAACTCGATACTCCCTAGCCCCCAACAGCCTTTTTTTTTCATAACACTTTAACCAGAGTGACGGGAGAGCGGCATTTCAGAAAACGTGCTTATCTCGGCGAGAAAAAGCGATTTCGGCAATAAAATTTAAAACGCGTGTAAAACATAAACCAAACGATGAAATTGGTAATTTCTTCATGTATAATGATCAACTCGATACTCCCTAGCCCCCAACAGCCTTTTTTTTTCATAACACTTTAACCAGAGTGACGGGAGAGCGGCATTTCAGAAAACGTGCTTATCTCGGCGAGAAAAAGCGATTTCGGCAATAAAATTTAAAACGCGTGTAAAACATAAACCAAACGATGAAATTGGTTATTTCTTCATGTATAATGATCAACTCGATACTCCCTAGCCCCCAACAGCCTTTTTTTTCATAACACTTTAACCAGAGTGACGGGAGAGCGGCATTTCAGAAAACGTGCTTATCTCGGCGAGAAAAAGCGATTTCGGCAATAAAATTTAAAACGCGTGTAAAACATAAACCAAACGATGAAATTGGTTATTTCTTCATGTATCAATGATCAACTCGATACTCCCTAGCCCCCAACAGCCTTTTTTTTCATAACACTTTAACCAGAGTGACGGGAGAGCGGCATTTCAGAAAACGTGCTTATCTCGGCGAGGAAAAAGCGATTTCGGCAATAAAATTTAAAACGCGTGTAAAACATAAACCAAACGATGAAATTGGTTATTTCTTCATGTATAATGATCAACTCGATACTCCCTAGCCCCCAACAGCCTTTTTTTTCATAACACTTTAACCAGAGTGACGGGGAGAGCGGCATTTCAGAAAACGTGCTTATCTCGGCGAGAAAAAGCGATTTCGGCAATAAAATTTAAAACGCGTGTAAAACATAAACCAAACGAATGAAAGTTATTTCTTCATGTATAATGATCAACTCGATACTCCCTAGCCCCCAACAGCCTTTTTTTTCATAACACTTTAACCAGAGTGACGGGAGAGCGGCATTTCAGAAAACGTGCTTATCTCGGCGAGAAAAAGCGATTTCGGCAATAAAATTTAAAACGCGTGTAAAACATAAACCAAACGATGAAATTGGTTATTTCTTCATGTATAATGATCAACTCGATACTCCCTAGCCCCCAACAGCCTTTTTTTTCATAACACTTTAACCAGAGTGACGGGAGAGCGGCATTTCAGAAAACGTGCTTATCTCGGCGAGAAAAAGCGATTTCGGCAATAAAATTTAAAACGCGTGTAAAACATAAACCAAACGATGAAATTGGTTATTTCTTCATGTATAATGATCAACTCGATACTCCCTAGCCCCCAACAGCCTTTTTTTTCATAACACTTTAACCAGAGTGACGGGAGAGCGGCATTTCAGAAAACGTGCTTATCTCGGCGAGAAAAAGCGATTTCGGCAATAAAATTTAAAACGCGTGTAAAACATAAACCAAACGATGAAATTGGTTATTTCTTCATGTATAATGATCAACTCGATACTCCCTAGCCCCCAACAGCCTTTTTTTTCATAACACTTTAACCAGAGTGACGGGAGAGCGGCATTTCAGAAAACGTGCTTATCTCGGCGAGAAAAAGCGATTTCGGCAATAAAATTTAAAACGCGTGTAAAACATAAACCAAACGATGAAATTGGTTATTTCTTCATGTATAATGATCAACTCGATACTCCCTAGCCCCCAACAGCCTTTTTTTTCATAACACTTTAACCAGAGTGACGGGAGAGCGGCATTTCAGAAAACGTGCTTATCTCGGCGAGAAAAAGCGATTTCGGCAATAAAATTTAAAACGCGTGTAAAACATAAACCAAACGATGAAATTGGTTATTTCTTCATGTATAATGATCAACTCGATACTCCCTAGCCCCCAACAGCCTTTTTTTTCATAACACTTTAACCAGAGTGACGGGAGAGCGGCATTTCAGAAAACGTGCTTATCTCGGCGAGAAAAAGCGATTTCGGCAATAAAATTTAAAACGCGTGTAAAACATAAACCAAACGATGAAATTGGTTATTTCTTCATGTATAATGATCAACTCGATACTCCCTAGCCCCCAACAGCCTTTTTTTTCATAACACTTTAACCAGAGTGACGGGAGAGCGGCATTTCAGAAAACGTGCTTATCTCGGCGAGAAAAAGCGATTTCGGCAATAAAATTTAAAACGCGTGTAAAACATAAACCAAACGATGAAATTGGTTATTTCTTCATGTATAATGATCAACTCGATACTCCCTAGCCCCCAACAGCCTTTTTTTTCATAACACTTTAACCAGAGTGACGGGAGAGCGGCATTTCAGAAAACGTGCTTATCTCGGCGAGAAAAAGCGATTTCGGCAATAAAATTTAAAACGCGTGTAAAACATAAACCAAACGATGAAATTGGTTATTTCTTCATGTATAATGATCAACTCGATACTCCCTAGCCCCCAACAGCCTTTTTTTTCATAACACTTTAACCAGAGTGACGGGAGAGCGGCATTTCAGAAAACGTGCTTATCTCGGCGAGAAAAAGCGATTTCGGCAATAAAATTTAAAACGCGTGTAAAACATAAACCAAACGATGAAATTGGTTATTTCTTCATGTATAATGATCAACTCGATACTCCCTAGCCCCCAACAGCCTTTTTTTTCATAACACTTTAACCAGAGTGACGGGAGAGCGGCATTTCAGAAAACGTGCTTATCTCGGCGAGAAAAAGCGATTTCGGCAATAAAATTTAAAACGCGTGTAAAACATAAACCAAACGATGAAATTGGTTATTTCTTCATGTATAATGATCAACTCGATACTCCCTAGCCCCCAACAGCCTTTTTTTTCATAACACTTTAACCAGAGTGACGGGAGAGCGGCATTTCAGAAAACGTGCTTATCTCGGCGAGAAAAAGCGATTTCGGCAATAAAATTTAAAACGCGTGTAAAACATAAACCAAACGATGAAATTGGTTATTTCTTCATGTATAATGATCAACTCGATACTCCCTAGCCCCCAACAGCCTTTTTTTTCATAACACTTTAACCAGAGTGACGGGAGAGCGGCATTTCAGAAAACGTGCTTATCTCGGCGAGAAAAAGCGATTTCGGCAATAAAATTTAAAACGCGTGTAAAACATAAACCAAACGATGAAATTGGTTATTTCTTCATGTATAATGATCAACTCGATACTCCCTAGCCCCCAACAGCCTTTTTTTTCATAACACTTTAACCAGAGTGACGGGAGAGCGGCATTTCAGAAAACGTGCTTATCTCGGCGAGAAAAAGCGATTTCGGCAATAAAATTTAAAACGCGTGTAAAACATAAACCAAACGATGAAATTGGTTATTTCTTCATGTATAATGATCAACTCGATACTCCCTAGCCCCCAACAGCCTTTTTTTTATAACACTTTAACCAGAGTGACGGGAGAGCGGCATTTCAGAAAACGTGCTTATCTCGGCGAGAAAAAGCGATTTCGGCAATAAAATTTAAAACGCGTGTAAAACATAAACCAAACGATGAAATTGGTTATTTCTTCATGTATAATGATCAACTCGATACTCCCTAGCCCCCAACAGCCTTTTTTTTCATAACACTTTAACCAGAGTGACGGGAGAGCGGCATTTCAGAAAACGTGCTTATCTCGGCGAGAAAAAGCGATTTCGGCAATAAAATTTAAAACGCGTGTAAAACATAAACCAAACGATGAAATTGGTTATTTCTTCATGTATAATGATCAACTCGATACTCCCTAGCCCCCAACAGCCTTTTTTTTCATAACACTTTAACCAGAGTGACGGGAGAGCGGCATTTCAGAAAACGTGCTTATCTCGGCGAGAAAAAGCGATTTCGGCAATAAAATTTAAAACGCGTGTAAAACATAAACCAAACGATGAAATTGGTTATTTCTTCATGTATAATGATCAACTCGATACTCCCTAGCCCCCAACAGCCTTTTTTTTCATAACACTTTAACCAGAGTGACGGGAGAGCGGCATTTCAGAAAACGTGCTTATCTCGGCGAGAAAAAGCGATTTCGGCAATAAAATTTAAAACGCGTGTAAAACATAAACCAAACGATGAAATTGGTTATTTCTTCATGTATAATGATCAACTCGATACTCCCTAGCCCCCAACAGCCTTTTTTTTCATAACACTTTAACCAGAGTGACGGGAGAGCGGCATTTCAGAAAACGTGCTTATCTCGGCGAGAAAAAGCGATTTCGGCAATAAAATTTAAAACGCGTGTAAAACATAAACCAAACGATGAAATTGGTTATTTCTTCATGTATAATGATCAACTCGATACTCCCTAGCCCCCAACAGCCTTTTTTTTCATAACACTTTAACCAGAGTGACGGGAGAGCGGCATTTCAGAAAACGTGCTTATCTCGGCGAGAAAAAGCGATTTCGGCAATAAAATTTAAAACGCGTGTAAAACATAAACCAAACGATGAAATTGGTTATTTCTTCATGTATAATGATCAACTCGATACTCCCTAGCCCCCAACAGCCTTTTTTTTCATAACACTTTAACCAGAGTGACGGGAGAGCGGCATTTCAGAAAACGTGCTTATCTCGGCGAGAAAAAGCGATTTCGGCAATAAAATTTAAAACGCGTGTAAAACATAAACCAAACGATGAAATTGGTTATTTCTTCATGTATAATGATCAACTCGATACTCCCTAGCCCCCAACAGCCTTTTTTTTCATAACACTTTAACCAGAGTGACGGGAGAGCGGCATTTCAGAAAACGTGCTTATCTCGGCGAGAAAAAGCGATTTCGGCAATAACATTTAAAACGCGTGTAAAACATAAAGCAAACGATGAAATTGGTTATTTCTTCATGTATAATGATCAACTCGATACTCCCTAGCCCCCAACAGCCTTTTTTTCATAACACTTTAACCAGAGTGACGGGAGAGCGGCATTTCAGAAAACGTGCTTATCTCGGCGAGAAAAAGCGATTTCGGCAATAAAATTTAAAACGCGTGTAAAACATAAACCAAACGATGAAATTGGTTATTTCTTCATGTATAATGATCAACTCGATACTCCCTAGCCCCCAACAGCCTTTTTTTTCATAACACTTTAACCAGAGTGACGGGAGAGCGGCATTTCAGAAAACGTGCTTATCTCGGCGAGAAAAAGCGATTTCGGCAATAAAATTTAAAACGCGTGTAAAACATAAACCAAACGATGAAATTGGTTATTTCTTCATGTATAATGATCAACTCGATACTCCCTAGCCCCCAACAGCCTTTTTTTTCATAACACTTTAACCAGAGTGACGGGAGAGCGGCATTTCAGAAAACGTGCTTATCTCGGCGAGAAAAAGCGATTTCGGCAATAAAATTTAAAACGCGTGTAAAACATAAACCAAACGATGAAATTGGTTATTTTTTCATGTATAATGATCAACTCGATACTCCCTAGCCCCCAACAGCCTTTTTTTTCATAACACTTTAACCAGAGTGACGGGAGAGCGGCATTTCAGAAAACGTGCTTATCTCGGCGAGAAAAAGCGATTTCGGCAATAAAATTTAAAACGCGTGTAAAACATAAACCAAACGATGAAATTGGTTATTTCTTCATGTATAATGATCAACTCGATACTCCCTAGCCCCCAACAGCCTTTTTTTTCATAACACTTTAACCAGAGTGACGGGAGAGCGGCATTTCAGAAAACGTGCTTATCTCGGCGAGAAAAAGCGATTTCGGCAATAAAATTTAAAACGCGTGTAAAACATAAACCAAACGATGAAATTGGTTATTTCTTCATGTATAATGATCAACTCGATACTCCCTAGCCCCCAACAGCCTTTTTTTTCATAACACTTTAACCAGAGTGACGGGAGAGCGGCATTTCAGAAAACGTGCTTATCTCGGCGAGAAAAAGCGATTTCGGCAATAACATTTAAAACGCGTGTAAAACATAAACCAAACGATGAAATTGGTTATTTCTTCATGTATAATGATCAACTCGATACTCCCTAGCCCCCAACAGCCTTTTTTTTCATAACACTTTAACCAGAGTGACGGGAGAGCGGCATTTCAGAAAACGTGCTTATCTCGGCGAGAAAAAGCGATTTCGGCAATAACATTTAAAACGCGTGTAAAACATAAACCAAACGATGAAATTGGTTATTTCTTCATGTATAATGATCAACTCGATACTCCCTAGCCCCCAACAGCCTTTTTTTTCATAACACTTTAACCAGAGTGACGGGAGAGCGGCATTTCAGAAAACGTGCTTATCTCGGCGAGAAAAAGCGATTTCGGCAATAACATTTAAAACGCGTGTAAAACATAAACCAAACGATGAAATTGGTTATTTCTTCATGTATAATGATCGACTCGATACTCCCTAGCCCCCAACAGCCTTTTTTTTCATAACACTTTAACCAGAGTGACGGGAGAGCGGCATTTCAGAAAACGTGCTTATCTCGGCGAGAAAAAGCGATTTCGGCAATAAAATTTAAAACGCGTGTAAAACATAAACCAAACGATGAAATTGGTTATTTCTTCATGTATAATGATCAACTCGATACTCCCTAGCCCCCAACAGCCTTTTTTTTCATAACACTTTAACCAGAGTGACGGGAGAGCGGCATTTCAGAAAACGTGCTTATCTCGGCGAGAAAAAGCGATTTCGGCAATAAAATTTAAAACGCGTGTAAAACATAAACCAAACGATGAAATTGGTTATTTCTTCATGTATAATGATCAACTCGATACTCCCTAGCCCCCAACAGCCTTTTTTTTCATAACACTTTAACCAGAGTGACGGGAGAGCGGCATTTCAGAAAACGTGCTTATCTCGGCGAGAAAAAGCGATTTCGGCAATAAAATTTAAAACGCGTGTAAAACATAAACCAAACGATGAAATTGGTTATTTCTTCATGTATAATGATCAACTCGATACTCCCTAGCCCCCAACAGCCTTTTTATTCATAACACTTTAACCAGAGTGACGGGAGAGCGGCATTTCAGAAAACGTGCTTATCTCGGCGAGAAAAAGCGATTTCGGCAATAAAATTTAAAACGCGTGTAAAACATAAACCAAACGATGAAATTCGTTATTTCTTCATGTATAATGATCAACTCGATACTCCCTAGCCCCCAACAGCCTTTTTTTTCACAACACTTTAACCAGAGTGACGGGAGAGTGGCATTTCAGAAAACGTGCTTATCTCGGCGAGAAAAAGCGATTTCGGCAATAAAATTTAAAACGCGTGTAAAACATAAACCAAACGATGAAATTGGTTATTTCTTCATGTATAATGATCAACTCGATACTCCCTAGCCCCCAACAGCCTTTTTTTTCATAACACTTTAACCAGAGTGACGGGAGAGCGGCATTTCAGAAAACGTGCTTATCTCGGCGAGAAAAAGCGATTTCGGCAATAAAATTTAAAACGCGTGTAAAACATAAACCAAACGATGAAATTGGTTATTTCTTCATGTATAATGATCAACTCGATACTCCCTAGCCCCCAACAGCCTTTTTTTTCATAACACTTTAACCAGAGTGACGGGAGAGCGGCATTTCAGAAAACGTGCTTATCTCGGCGAGAAAAAGCGATTTCGGCAATAAAATTTAAAACGCGTGTAAAACATAAACCAAACGATGAAATTGGTTATTTCTTCATGTATAATGATCAACTCGAGTCGAGCTCCAGGGAGAGAGGCTGATTTTTCGCTTTTTGAGGCCGACCGACGAACCGGCGCGGGGCGGACTCAAAAGCCCGCAGAGCCGTAGGCACTTAGAAAAGTTTCGCCTTTGTCTGTGAGCTCCAGGGGGAGAGGCTGGTTTTGCGTTATTTTAGGCCGGCTGGAGAACCGGCGCGGGTCGGACGCACAATCCCCGCAGAGCCGTGGGCACTTAGAAAATTTTTGCCAAGTTGGCTCTGAGCGCCTGGTACCTAATATGGAAGTATAGAGGCCGACTTTCGGGCAAGATCACGCCGCGTTAGGCTTCCAGGACCCCGGCTAAGCAATTTTACCGGGCCGCCCGGTTCTTTTTTTGAACCAGCCCGGTTCTTTTTACACTTCCAGCTGGAGCTCAGCAGCGGCTTTTTGCCTAAGATCACGCCGGGTTAGGCTTCCAGGACCTCGGCTAAGCAATTCTACCGGGCCGCCCGGTTCTTTTTTTGAACCAGCCCGGTTCTTTTTACACTTCCAGCTGGAGCTCACGAGCGGCTTTTTGGACAAGATCACGCCGTGTTAGGCTTCCAGAGCCCCGGCTAAGCAATTTTACCGGCCCGCCCGGTTCTTTTTTTTAACCAGCCCGGTTCTTTTTACACTTCCAGCTGGAGCTCAGCAGCGGGTTTTTGGACAAGATCACGCCGTGTTAGGCTTCCAGAGCCCCGGCTAAGCAATTTTACAGGGTCGCCCGGTTCTTTTTTTTAACCAGCCCGTTTTTTTTTACACTTCCAGCTGGAGCTCAGCAGCGGCTTTTTGCACAGTATCAGGCCGGGTTAGGCTTCCAGAGTCCCGGCTAAGCAATTTTACCGGGCCGCCCGGTTCTTTTTTTTAACCAGCCCGGTTCTTTTTACACTTCCAGCTGGAGCTCAGCAGCGGCTTTTTGGACAAGATCACGCCGTGTTAGGCTTCCAGAGCCCCGGCTAAGCAATTTTACCGGGTCGGCCGGTTCTTTTTTTTTAACCAGCCCGGTTCTTTTTACACTTCCAGCTCGAGCTCAGCAGCGGCTTTTTGGACAAGATCACGCCGTGTTAGGCTTCCAGAGCCCCGGCTAAGCAATTTTACCGGGTCGCCCGGTTCTTTTTTTAACCAGCCCGGTTCTTTTTACACTTCCAGCTGGAGCTCAGCATCGTGTAAAACATAAACCAAACGATGAAATTGGTTATTTCTTCATGTATAATGATCAACTCGATACTCCCTAGCCCCCAACAGCCTTTTTTTTCATAACACTTTAACCAGAGTGACGGGAGAGCGGCATTTCAGAAAACGTGCTTATCTCGGCGAGAAAAAGCGATTTCGGCAATAAAATTTAAAACGCGTGTAAAACATAAACCAAACGATGAAATTGGTTATTTCTTCATGTATAATGATCAACAAACGATGAAATTGGTTATTTCTTCATGTATAATGATCAACTCGATACTCCCTAGCCCCCAACAGCCTTTTTTTTCATAACACTTTAACCAGAGTGACGGGAGAGCGGCATTTCAGAAAACGTGCTTATCTCGGCGAGAAAAAGCGATTTCGGCAATAAAATTTAAAACGCGTGTAAAACATAAACCAAACCTTTTTTTTCATAACACTTTAACCAGAGTGACGGGAGAGCGGCATTTCAGAAAACGTGCTTATCTCGGCGAGAAAAAGCGATTTCGGCAATAAAATTTAAAACGCGTGTAAAACATAAACCAAACGATGAAATTGGTTATTTCTTCATGTATAATGATCAACTCGATACTCCCTAGCCCCCAACAGCCTTTTTTTTCATAACACTTTAACCAGAGTGACGGGAGAGCGGCATTTCAGAAAACGTGCTTATCTCGGCGATAAAAAGCGATTTCGGCAATAAAATTTAAAACGCGTGTAAAACATAAACCAAACGATGAAATTGGTTATTTCTTCATGTATAATGATCAACTCGATACTCCCTAGCCCCCAACAGCCTTTTTTTTTCATAACACTTTAACCAGAGTGACGGGAGAGCGGCATTTCAGAAAACGTGCTTATCTCGGCGAGAAAAAGCGATTTCGGCAATAAAATTTAAAACGCGTGTAAAACATAAACCAAACGATGAAATTGGTTATTTCTTCATGTATAATGATCAACTCGATACTCCCTAGCCCCCAACAGCCTTTTTTTTCATAACACTTTAACCAGAGTGACGGGAGAGCGGCATTTCAGAAAACGTGCTTATCTCGGCGAGAAAAAGCGATTTCGGCAATAAAATTTAAAACGCGTGTAAAACATAAACCAAACGATGAAATTGGTTATTTCTTCATGTATAATGATCAACTCGATACTCCCTAGCCCCCAACAGCCTTTTTTTTCATAACACTTTAACCAGAGTGACGGGAGAGCGGCATTTCAGAAAACGTGCTTATCTCGGCGAGAAAAAGCGATTTCGGCAATAAAATTTAAAACGCGTGTAAAACATAAACCAAACGATGAAATTGGTTATTTCTTCATGTATAATGATCAACTCGATACTCCCTAGCCCCCAACAGCCTTTTTTTTCATAACACTTTAACCAGAGTGACGGGAGAGCGGCATTTCAGAAAACGTGCTTATCTCGGCGAGAAAAAGCGATTTCGGCAATAAAATTTAAAACGCGTGTAAAACATAAACCAAACGATGAAATTGGTTATTTCTTCATGTATAATGATCAACTCGATACTCCCTAGCCCCCAACAGCCTTTTTTTTTCATAACACTTTAACCAGAGTGACGGGAGAGCGGCATTTCAGAAAACGTGCTTATCTCGGCGAGAAAAAGCGATTTCGGCAATAAAATTTAAAACGCGTGTAAAACATAAACCAAACGATGAAATTGGTTATTTCTTCATGTATAATGATCAACTCGATACTCCCTAGCCCCCAACAGCCTTATTTTTCATAACAGTTTAACCAGAGTGACGGGAGAGCGGCATTTCAGAAAACGTGCTTATCTCGGCGAGAAAAAGCGATTTCGGCAATAAAATTTAAAACGCGTGTAAAACATAAACCAAACGATGAAATTGGTTATTTCTTCATGTATAATGATCAACTCGATACTCCCTAGCCCCCAACAGCCTTTTTTTTCATAACACTTTAACCAGAGTGACGGGAGAGCGGCATTTCAGAAAACGTGCTTATCTCGGCGAGAAAAAGCGATTTCGGCAATAAAATTTAAAACGCGTGTAAAACATAAACCAAACGATGAAATTGGTTATTTCTTCATGTATAATGATCAACTCGATACTCCCTAGCCCCCAACAGCCTTTTTTTTCATAACACTTTAACCAGAGTGACGGGAGAGCGGCATTTCAGAAAACGTGCTTATCTCGGCGAGAAAAAGCGATTTCGGCAATAAAATTTAAAACGCGTGTAAAACATAAACCAAACGATGAAATTGGTTATTTCTTCATGTATAATGATCAACTCGATACTCCCTAGCCCCCAACAGCCTTTTTTTTCATAACACTTTAACCAGAGTGACGGGAGAGCGGCATTTCAGAAAACGTGCTTATCTCGGCGAGAAAAAGCGATTTCGGCAATAAAATTTAAAACGCGTGTAAAACATAAACCAAACGATGAAATTGGTTATTTCTTCATGTATAATGATCAACTCGATACTCCCTAGCCCCCAACAGCCTTTTTTTTCATAACACTTTAACCAGAGTGACGGGAGAGCGGCATTTCAGAAAACGTGCTTATCTCGGCGAGAAAAAGCGATTTCGGCAATAAAATTTAAAACGCGTGTAAAACATAAACCAAACGATGAAATTGGTTATTTCTTCATGTATAATGATCAACTCGATACTCCCTAGCCCCCAACAGCCTTTTTTTTCATAACACTTTAACCAGAGTGACGGGAGAGCGGCATTTCAGAAAACGTGCTTATCTCGGCGAGAAAAAGCGATTTCGGCAATAAAATTTAAAACGCGTGTAAAACATAAACCAAACGATGAAATTGGTTATTTCTTCATGTATAATGATCAACTCGATACTCCCTAGCCCCCAACAGCCTTTTTTTTCATAACACTTTAACCAGAGTGACGGGAGAGCGGCATTTCAGAAAACGTGCTTATCTCGGCGAGAAAAAGCGATTTCGGCAATAAAATTTAAAACGCGTGTAAAACATAAACCAAACGATGAAATTGGTTATTTCTTCATGTATAATGATCAACTCGATACTCCCTAGCCCCCAACAGCCTTTTTTTTCATAACACTTTAACCAGAGTGACGGGAGAGCGGCATTTCAGAAAACGTGCTTATCTCGGCGAGAAAAAGCGATTTCGGCAATAAAATTTAAAACGCGTGTAAAACATAAACCAAACGATGAAATTGGTTATTTCTTCATGTATAATGATCAACTCGATACTCCCTAGCCCCCAACAGCCTTTTTTTTCATAACACTTTAACCAGAGTGACGGGAGAGCGGCATTTCAGAAAACGTGCTTATCTCGGCGAGAAAAAGCGATTTCGGCAATAAAATTTAAAACGCGTGTAAAACATAAACCAAACGATGAAATTGGTTATTTCTTTATGTATAATGATCAACTCGAGTCGAGCTCCAGGGAGAGAGGCTGATTTTTCGCTTTTTGAGGCCGACCGACGAACCGGCGCGGGGCGGACTCAAAAGCCCGCAGAGCCGTAGGCACTTAGAAAAGTTTCGCCTTTGGCTGTGAGCTCCAGGGGGAGAGGCTGGTTTTGCGTTATTTTAGGCCGGCTGGAGAACCGGCGCGGGTCGGACGCACAATCCCCGCAGAGCCGTGGGCACTTAGAAAATTTTTGCCAAGTTGGCTCTGAGCGCCTGGTACCTAATATGGAAGTATAGAGGCCGACTTTCGGGCAAGATCACGCCGCGTTAGGCTTCCAGGACCCCGGCTAAGCAATTTTACCGGGCCGCCCGGTTCTTTTTTTGAACCAGCCCGGTTCTTTTTACACTTCCAGCTGGAGGTCAGCAGCGGCTTTTTGCCTAAGATCACGCCGGGTTAGGCTTCCAGGACCTCGGCTAAGCAATTCTACCGGGCCGCCCGGTTCTTTTTTTGAACCAGCCCGGTTCTTTTTACACTTCCAGCTGGAGCTCACGAGCGGCTTTTTGGACAAGATCACGCCGTGTTAGGCTTCCAGAGCCCCGGCTAAGCAATTTTACCGGCCCGCCCGGTTCTTTTTTTTAACCAGCCCGGTTCTTTTTACACTTCCAGCTGGAGCTCAGCAGCGGGTTTTTGGACAAGATCACGCCGTGTTAGGCTTCCAGAGCCCCGGCTAAGCAATTTTACAGGGTCGCCCGGTTCTTTTTTTTAACCAGCCCGGTTTTTTTTACACTTCCAGCTGGAGCTCAGCAGCGGCTTTTTGCACAGTATCACGCCGGGTTAGGCTTCCAGAGCCCCGGCTAAGCAATTTTACCGGGCCGCCCGGTTCTTTTTTTTAACCAGCCCGGTTCTTTTTACACTTCCAGCTGGAGCTCAGCAGCGGCTTTTTGGACAAGATCACGCCGTGTTAGGCTTCCAGAGCCCCGGCTAAGCAATTTTACCGGGTCGGCCGGTTCTTTTTTTTTAACCAGCCCGGTTCTTTTTACACTTCCAGCTCGAGCTCAGCAGCGGCTTTTTGGACAAGATCACGCCGTGTTAGGCTTCCAGAGCCCCGGCTAAGCAATTTTACCGGGTCGCCCGGTTCTTTTTTTAACCAGCCCGGTTCTTTTTACACTTCCAGCTGGAGCTCAGCATCGTGTAAAACATAAACCAAACGATGAAATTGGTTATTTCTTCATGTATAATGATCAACTCGATACTCCCTAGCCCCCAACAGCCTTTTTTTTCATAACACTTTAACCAGAGTGACGGGAGAGCGGCATTTCAGAAAACGTGCTTATCTCGGCGAGAAAAAGCGATTTCGGCAATAAAATTTAAAACGCGTGTAAAACATAAACCAAACGATGAAATTGGTTATTTCTTCATGTATAATGATCAACTCGATACTCCCTAGCCCCCAACAGCCTTTTTTTTCATAACACTTTAACCAGAGTGACGGGAGAGCGGCATTTCAGAAAACGTGCTTATCTCGGCGAGAAAAAGCGATTTCGGCAATAAAATTTAAAACGCGTGTAAAACATAAACCAAACGATGAAATTGGTTATTTCTTCATGTATAATGATCAACTCGATACTCCCTAGCCCCCAACAGCCTTTTTTTTCATAACACTTTAACCAGAGTGACGGGAGAGCGGCATTTCAGAAAACGTGCTTATCTCGGCGAGAAAAAGCGATTTCGGCAATAAAATTTAAAACGCGTGTAAAACATAAACCAAACGATGAAATTGGTTATTTCTTCATGTATAATGATCAACTCGATACTCCCTAGCCCCCAACAGCCTTTTTTTTCATAACACTTTAACCAGAGTGACGGGAGAGCGGCATTTCAGAAAACGTGCTTATCTCGGCGAGAAAAAGCGATTTCGGCAATAACATTTAAAACGCGTGTAAAACATAAACCAAACGATGAAATTGGTAATTTCTTCATGTATAATGATCAACTCGATACTCCCTAGCCCCCAACAGCCTTTTTTTTCATAACACTTTAACCAGAGTGACGGGAGAGCGGCATTTCAGAAAACGTGCTTATCTCGGCGAGAAAAAGCGATTTCGGCAATAAAATTTAAAACGCGTGTAAAACATAAACCAAACGATGAAATTGGTTATTTCTTCATGTATAATGATCAACTCGATACTCCCTAGCCCCCAACAGCCTTTTTTTTCATAACACTTTAACCAGAGTGACGGAAGAGCGGCATTTCAGAAAACGTGCTTATCTCGGCGAGAAAAAGCGATTTCGGCAATAAAATTTAAAACGCGTGTAAAACATAAACCAAACGATGAAATTGGTTATTTCTTCATGTATAATGATCAACTCGATACTCCCTAGCCCCCAACAGCCTTTTTTTTCATAACACTTTAACCAGAGTGACGGGAGAGCGGCATTTCAGAAAACGTGCTTATCTCGGCGAGAAAAAGCGATTTCGGCAATAACATTTAAAACGCGTGTAAAACATAAACCAAACGATGAAATTGGTTATTTCTTCATGTATAATGATCAACTCGATACTCCCTAGCCCCCAACAGCCTTTTTTTTCATAACACTTTAACCAGAGTGACGGGAGAGCGGCATTTCAGAAAACGTGCTTATCTCGGCGAGAAAAAGCGATTTCGGCAATAAAATTTAAAACGCGTGTAAAACATAAACCAAACGATGAAATTGGTTATTTCTTCATGTATAATGATCAACTCGATACTCCCTAGCCCCCAACAGCCTTTTTTTTCATAACACTTTAACCAGAGTGACGGGAGAGCGGCATTTCAGAAAACGTGCTTATCTCGGCGAGAAAAAGCGATTTCGGCAATAAAATTTAAAACGCGTGTAAAACATAAACCAAACGATGAAATTGGTTATTTCTTCATGTATAATGATCAACTCGATACTCCCTAGCCCCCAACAGCCTTTTTTTTCATAACACTTTAACCAGAGTGACGGGAGAGCGGCATTTCAGAAAACGTGCTTATCTCGGCGAGAAAAAGCGATTTCGGCAATAAAATTTAAAACGCGTGTAAAACATAAACCAAACGATGAAATTGGTTATTTCTTCATGTATAATGATCAACTCGATACTCCCTAGCCCCCAACAGCCTTTTTTTTCATAACACTTTAACCAGAGTGACGGGAGAGCGGCATTTCAGAAAACGTGCTTATCTCGGCGAGAAAAAGCGATTTCGGCAATAAAATTTAAAACGCGTGTAAAACATAAACCAAACGATGAAATTGGTTATTTCTTCATGTATAATGATCAACTCGATACTCCCTAGCCCCCAACAGCCTTTTTTTTCATAACACTTTAACCGGAGTGACGGGAGAGCGGCATTTCAGAAAACGTGCTTATCTCGGCGAGAAAAAGCGATTTCGGCAATAAAATTTAAAACGCGTGTAAAACATAAACCAAACGATGAAATTGGTTATTTCTTCATGTATAATGATCAACTCGATACTCCCTAGCCCCCAACAGCCTTTTTTTTCATAACACTTTAACCAGAGTGACGGGAGAGCGGCATTTCAGAAAACGTGCTTATCTCGGCGAGAAAAAGCGATTTCGGCAATAAAATTTAAAACGCGTGTAAAACATAAACCAAACGATGAAATTGGTTATTTCTTCATGTATAATGATCAACTCGATACTCCCTAGCCCCCAACAGCCTTTTTTTTCATAACACTTTAACCAGAGTGACGGGAGAGCGGCATTTCAGAAAACGTGCTTATCTCGGCGAGAAAAAGCGATTTCGGCAATAAAATTTAAAACGCGTGTAAAACATAAACCAAACGATGAAATTGGTTATTTCTTCATGTATAATGATCAACTCGATACTCCCTAGCCCCCAACAGCCTTTTTTTTCATAACACTTTAACCAGAGTGACGGGAGAGCGGCATTTCAGAAAACGTGCTTATCTCGGCGAGAAAAAGCGATTTCGGCAATAAAATTTAAAACGCGTGTAAAACATAAACCAAACGATGAAATTGGTTATTTCTTCATGTATAATGATCAACTCGATACTCCCTAGCCCCCAACAGCCTTTTTTTTCATAACACTTTAACCAGAGTGACGGGAGAGCGGCATTTCAGAAAACGTGCTTATCTCGGCGAGAAAAAGCGATTTCGGCAATAAAATTTAAAACGCGTGTAAAACATAAACCAAACGATGAAATTGGTTATTTCTTCATGTATAATGATCAACTCGATACTCCCTAGCCCCCCAACAGCCTTTTTTTTTCATAACACTTTAACCAGAGTGACGGGAGAGCGGCATTTCAGAAAACGTGCTTATCTCGGCGAGAAAAAGCGATTTCGGCAATAAAATTTAAAACGCGTGTAAAACATAAACCAAACGATGAAATTGGTTATTTCTTCATGTATAATGATCAACTCGATACTCCCTAGCCCCCAACAGCCTTTTTTTTCATAACACTTTAACCAGAGTGACGGGAGAGCGGCATTTCAGAAAACGTGCTTATCTCGGCGAGAAAAAGCGATTTCGGCAATAACATTTAAAACGCGTGTAAAACATAAACCAAACGATGAAATTGGTTATTTCTTCATGTATAATGATCAACTCGATACTCCCTAGCCCCCAACAGCCTTTTTTTTCATAACACTTTAACCAGAGTGACGGGAGAGCGGCATTTCAGAAAACGTGCTTATCTCGGCGAGAAAAAGCGATTTCGGCAATAAAATTTAAAACGCGTGTAAAACATAAACCAAACGATGAAATTGGTTATTTCTTCATGTATAATGATCAACTCGATACTCCCTAGCCCCCAACAGCCCTTTTTTTTCATAACACTTTAACCAGAGTGACGGGGAGAGCGGCATTTCAGAAAACGTGCTTATCTCGGCGAGAAAAAGCGATTTCGGCAATAAAATTTAAAACGCGTGTAAAACATAAACCAAACGATGAAATTGGTTATTTCTTCATGTATAATGATCAACTCGATACTCCCTAGCCCCCAACAGCCTTTTTTTTCATAACACTTTAACCAGAGTGACGGGAGAGCGGCATTTCAGAAAACGTGCTTATCTCGGCGAGAAAAAGCGATTTCGGCAATAAAATTTAAAACGCGTGTAAAAACATAAACCAAACGATGAAATTGGTTATTTCTTCATGTATAATGATCAACTCGATACTCCCTAGCCCCCAACAGCCTTTTTTTTCATAACACTTTAACCAGAGTGACGGGAGAGCGGCATTTCAGAAAACGTGCTTATCTCGGCGAGAAAAAGCGATTTCGGCAATAAAATTTAAAACGCGTGTAAAACATAAACCAAACGATGAAATTGGTTATTTCTTCATGTATAATGATCAACTCGATACTCCCTAGCCCCCAACAGCCTTTTTTTTTCATAACACTTTAACCAGAGTGACGGGGAGAGCGGCATTTCAGAAAACGTGCTTATCTCGGCGAGAAAAAGCGATTTCGGCAATAAAATTTAAAACGCGTGTAAAACATAAACCAAACGATGAAATTGGTTATTTCTTCATGTATAATGATCAACTCGATACTCCCTAGCCCCCAACAGCCTTTTTTTTCATAACACTTTAACCAGAGTGACGGGAGAGCGGCATTTCAGAAACGTGCTTATCTCGGCGAGAAAAAGCGATTTCGGCAATAAAATTTAAAACGCGTGTAAAACATAAACCAAACGATGAAATTGGTTATTTCTTCATGTATAATGATCAACTCGATACTCCCTAGCCCCCAACAGCCTTTTTTTTCATAACACTTTAACCAGAGTGACGGGAGAGCGGCATTTCAGAAAACGTGCTTATCTCGGCGAGAAAAAGCGATTTCGGCAATAAAATTTAAAACGCGTGTAAAACATAAACCAAACGATGAAATTGGTTATTTCTTCATGTATAATGATCAACTCGATACTCCCTAGCCCCCAACAGCCTTTTTTTTCATAACACTTTAACCAGAGTGACGGGAGAGCGGCATTTCAGAAAACGTGCTTATCTCGGCGAGAAAAAGCGATTTCGGCAATAAAATTTAAAACGCGTGTAAAACATAAACCAAACGATGAAATTGGTTATTTCTTCATGTATAATGATCAACTCGATACTCCTAGCCCCCAACAGCCTTTTTTTTCATAACACTTTAACCAGAGTGACGGGAGAGCGGCATTTCAGAAAACGTGCTTATCTCGGCGAGAAA
Source organism: Syngnathus leptorhynchus (assembly GCF_054491065.1). Lineage (NCBI taxonomy): Eukaryota > Metazoa > Chordata > Actinopteri > Syngnathiformes > Syngnathidae > Syngnathus > Syngnathus leptorhynchus. The sequence goes on along the minus strand of NW_028232139.1, from coordinate 5,704 downwards.
AAGCGATTTCGGCAATAAAATTTAAAACGCGTGTAAAACATAAACCAAACGATGAAATTGGTTATTTCTTCATGTATAATGATCAACTCGATACTCCCTAGCCCCCAACAGCCTTTTTTTTCATAACACTTTAACCAGAGTGACGGGAGAGCGGCATTTCAGAAAACGTGCTTATCTCGGCGAGAAAAAGCGATTTCGGCAATAAAATTTAAAACGCGTGTAAAACATAAACCAAACGATGAAATTGGTTATTTCTTCATGTATAATGATCAACTCGATACTCCCTAGCCCCCAACAGCCTTTTTTTTCATAACACTTTAACCAGAGTGACGGGAGAGCGGCATTTCAGAAAACGTGCTTATCTCGGCGAGAAAAAGCGATTTCGGCAATAACATTTAAAACGCGTGTAAAACATAAACCAAACGATGAATTGGTTATTTCTTCATGTATAATGATCAAACTCGATACTCCCTAGCCCCCAACAGCCTTTTTTATAACACTTTAACCAGAGTGACGGGAGAGCGGCATTTCAGAAAACGTGCTTATCTCGGCGAGAAAAGCGATTTCGGCAATAAAATTTAAAACGCGTGTAAAACATAAACCAAACGATGAAATTGGTTATTTCTTCATGTATAATGATCAACTCGATACTCCCTAGCCCCCAACAGCCTTTTTTTTCATAACACTTTAACCAGAGTGACGGGAGAGCGGCATTTCAGAAAACGTGCTTATCTCGGCGAGAAAAAGCGATTTCGGCAATAAAATTTAAAACGCGTGTAAAACATAAACCAAACGATGAAATTGGTTATTTCTTCATGTATAATGATCAACTCGATACTCCCTAGCCCCCAACAGCCTTTTTTTTCATAACACTTTAACCAGAGTGACGGGAGAGCGGCATTTCAGAAAACGTGCTTATCTCGGCGAGAAAAAGCGATTTCGGCAATAAAATTTAAAACGCGTGTAAAACATAAACCAAACGATGAAATTGGTTATTTCTTCATGTATAATGATCAACTCGATACTCCCTAGCCCCCAACAGCCTTTTTTTTCATAACACTTTAACCAGAGTGACGGGAGAGCGGCATTTCAGAAAACGTGCTTATCTCGGCGAGAAAAAGCGATTTCGGCAATAAAATTTAAAACGCGTGTAAAACATAAACCAAACGATGAAATTGGTTATTTCTTCATGTATAATGATCAACTCGATACTCCCTAGCCCCCAACAGCCTTTTTTTTCATAACACTTTAACCAGAGTGACGGGAGAGCGGCATTTCAGAAAACGTGCTTATCTCGGCGAGAAAAAGCGATTTCGGCAATAAAATTTAAAACGCGTGTAAAACATAACCAAACGATGAAATTGGCTATTTCTTCATGTATAATGATCAACTCGATACTCCCTAGCCCCCAACAGCCTTTTTTTTCATAACACTTTAACCAGAGTGACGGGAGAGCGGCATTTCAGAAAACGTGCTTATCTCGGCGAGAAAAAGCGATTTCGGCAATAAAATTTAAAACGCGTGTAAAACATAAACCAAACGATGAAATTGGTTATTTCTTCATGTATAATGATCAACTCGATACTCCCTAGCCCCCAACAGCCTTTTTTTTCATAACACTTTAACCAGAGTGACGGGAGAGCGGCATTTCAGAAAACGTGCTTATCTCGGCGAGAAAAAGCGATTTCGGCAATAACATTTAAAACGCGTGTAAAACATAAACCAAACGATGAAATTGGTTATTTCTTCATGTATAATGATCAACTCGATACTCCCTAGCCCCCAACAGCCTTTTTTTTCATAACACTTTAACCAGAGTGACGGGAGAGCGGCATTTCAGAAAACGTGCTTATCTCGGCGAGAAAAAGCGATTTCGGCAATAAAATTTAAAACGCGTGTAAAACATAAACCAAACGATGAAATTGGTTATTTCTTCATGTATAATGATCAACTCGATACTCCCTAGCCCCCAACAGCCTTTTTTTTCATAACACTTTAACCAGAGTGACGGGAGAGCGGCATTTCAGAAAACGTGCTTATCTCGGCGAGAAAAAGCGATTTCGGCAATAACATTTAAAACGCGTGTAAAACATAAACCAAACGATGAAATTGGTTATTTCTTCATGTATAATGATCAACTCGATACTCCCTAGCCCCCAACAGCCTTTTTTTTCATAACACTTTAACCAGAGTGACGGGAGAGCGGCATTTCAGAAAACGTGCTTATCTCGGCGAGAAAAAGCGATTTCGGCAATAAAATTTAAAACGCGTGTAAAACATAAACCAAACGATGAAATTGGTTATTTCTTCATGTATAATGATCAACTCGATACTCCCTAGCCCCCAACAGCCTTTTTTTTCATAACACTTTAACCAGAGTGACGGGAGAGCGGCATTTCAGAAAACGTGCTTATCTCGGCGAGAAAAAGCGATTTCGGCAATAAAATTTAAAACGCGTGTAAAACATAAACCAAACGATGAAATTGTTATTTCTTCATGTATAATGATCAACTCGATACTCCCTAGCCCCCAACAGCCTTTTTTTTCATAACACTTTAACCAGAGTGACGGGAGAGCGGCATTTCAGAAAACGTGCTTATCTCGGCGAGAAAAAGCGATTTCGGCAATAAAATTTAAAACGCGTGTAAAACATAAACCAAACGATGAAATTGGTTATTTCTTCATGTATAATGATCAACTCGATACTCCCTAGCCCCCAACAGCCTTTTTTTTCATAACACTTTAACCAGAGTGACGGGAGAGCGGCATTTCAGAAAACGTGCTTATCTCGGCGAGAAAAAGCGATTTCGGCAATAAAATTTAAAACGCGTGTAAAACATAAACCAAACGATGAAATTGGTTATTTCTTCATGTATAATGATCAACTCGATACTCCCTAGCCCCCAACAGCCTTTTTTTTCATAACACTTTAACCAGAGTGACGGGAGAGCGGCATTTCAGAAAACGTGCTTATCTCGGCGAGAAAAAGCGATTTCGGCAATAACATTTAAAACGCGTGTAAAACATAAACCAAACGATGAAATTGGTTATTTCTTCATGTATAATGATCAACTCGATACTCCCTAGCCCCCAACAGCCTTTTTTTTCATAACACTTTAACCAGAGTGACGGGAGAGCGGCATTTCAGAAAACGTGCTTATCTCGGCGAGAAAAAGCGATTTCGGCAATAAAATTTAAAACGCGTGTAAAACATAAACCAAACGATGAAATTGGTTATTTCTTCATGTATAATGATCAACTCGATACTCCCTAGCCCCCAACAGCCTTTTTTTCATAACACTTTAACCAGAGTGACGGGAGAGCGGCATTTCAGAAAACGTGCTTATCTCGGCGAGAAAAAGCGATTTCGGCAATAAAATTTAAAACGCGTGTAAAACATAAACCAAACGATGAAATTGGTTATTTCTTCATGTATAATGATCAACTCGATACTCCCTAGCCCCCAACAGCCTTTTTTTTCATAACACTTTAACCAGAGTGACGGGAGAGCGGCATTTCAGAAAACGTGCTTATCTCGGCGAGAAAAAGCGATTTCGGCAATAAAATTTAAAACGCGTGTAAAACATAAACCAAACGATGAAATTGGTTATTTCTTCATGTATAATGATCAACTCGATACTCCCTAGCCCCCAACAGCCTTTTTTTTCATAACACTTTAACCAGAGTGACGGGAGAGCGGCATTTCAGAAAACGTGCTTATCTCGGCGAGAAAAAGCGATTTCGGCAATAAAATTTAAAACGCGTGTAAAACATAAACCAAACGATGAAATTGGTTATTTCTTCATGTATAATGATCAACTCGATACTCCCTAGCCCCCAACAGCCTTTTTTTTCATAACACTTTAACCAGAGTGACGGGAGAGCGGCATTTCAGAAAACGTGCTTATCTCGGCGAGAAAAAGCGATTTCGGCAATAAAATTTAAAACGCGTGTAAAACATAAACCAAACGATGAAATTGGTTATTTCTTCATGTATAATGATCAACTCGATACTCCCTAGCCCCCAACAGCCTTTTTTTTCATAACACTTTAACCAGAGTGACGGGAGAGCGGCATTTCAGAAAACGTGCTTATCTCGGCGAGAAAAAGCGATTTCGGCAATAAATTTAAAACGCGTGTAAAACATAAACCAAACGATGAAATTGGTTATTTCTTCATGTATAATGATCAACTCGATACTCCCTAGCCCCCAACAGCCTTTTTTTTCATAACACTTTAACCAGAGTGACGGGAGAGCGGCATTTCAGAAAACGTGCTTATCTCGGCGAGAAAAAGCGATTTCGGCAATAAAATTTAAAACGCGTGTAAAACATAAACCAAACGATGAAATTGGTTATTTCTTCATGTATAATGATCAACTCGATACTCCCTAGCCCCCAACAGCCTTTTTTTTCATAACACTTTAACCAGAGTGACGGGAGAGCGGCATTTCAGAAAACGTGCTTATCTCGGCGAGAAAAAGCGATTTCGGCAATAAAATTTAAAACGCGTGTAAAACATAAACCAAACGATGAAATTGGTTATTTCTTCATGTATAATGATCAACTCGATACTCCCTAGCCCCCAACAGCCTTTTTTTTCATAACACTTTAACCAGAGTGACGGGAGAGCGGCATTTCAGAAAACGTGCTTATCTCGGCGAGAAAAAGCGATTTCGGCAATAAAATTTAAAACGCGTGTAAAACATAAACCAAACGATGAAATTGGTTATTTCTTCATGTATAATGATCAACTCGATACTCCCTAGCCCCCAACAGCCTTTTTTTTCATAACACTTTAACCAGAGTGACGGGAGAGCGGCATTTCAGAAAACGTGCTTATCTCGGCGAGAAAAAGCGATTTCGGCAATAAAATTTAAAACGCGTGTAAAACATAAACCAAACGATGAAATTGGTTATTTCTTCATGTATAATGATCAACTCGATACTCCCTAGCCCCCAACAGCCTTTTTTTTCATAACACTTTAACCAGAGTGACGGGAGAGCGGCATTTCAGAAAACGTGCTTATCTCGGCGAGAAAAAGCGATTTCGGCAATAACATTTAAAACGCGTGTAAAACATAAACCAAACGATGAAATTGGTTATTTCTTCATGTATAATGATCAACTCGATACTCCCTAGCCCCCAACAGCCTTTTTTTTCATAACACTTTAACCAGAGTGACGGGAGAGCGGCATTTCAGAAAACGTGCTTATCTCGGCGAGAAAAAGCGATTTCGGCAATAAAATTTAAAACGCGTGTAAAACATAAACCAAACGATGAAATTGGTTATTTCTTCATGTATAATGATCAACTCGATACTCCCTAGCCCCCAACAGCCTTTTTTTCATAACACTTTAACCAGAGTGACGGGGAGAGCGGCATTTCAGAAAACGTGCGTTATCTCGGCGAGAAAAAGCGATTTCGGGCAATAACATTTAAAACGCGTGTAAAACATAACCAAACGATGAAATTGGTTATTTCTTCATGTATAATGATCAACTCGATACTCCCTAGCCCCCAACAGCCTTTTTTTCATAACACTTTAACCAGAGTGACGGAGAGCGCATTTCAGAAAACGTGCTTATCTCGGCGAGAAAAAGCGATTTCGGCAATAAAATTTAAAACGCGTGTAAAACATAATCCAAACGATGAAAGATTGGGGGTAGAGGCTTCATGTATAATGATCAACTCGATACTCCTC